>NC_056722.1:2832392-2894892 GCF_018831695.1 Puntigrus tetrazona | reverse complement strand
GCTGTTGGAGGGGAGATCCCTGCCGCCGAGAGAGCCGGTCAGCACCGGGGAGTGAGTCGGGCTGCAGAGCTCCGGAAACGGATTGGGAATCAGAGGAGCGGATGAAGCTCGAAACTCCCTTTTAGTCGGAATGCTGAAAATCACAAGACAAGGAGGAGAAAGAAGCCGAGACGGTTTCGAACAGGAATGAACATCGGTTCAAATTGATCAAATGAGCCTTTTATAACATGCATTAATAAATAAACCATTACAATAAGTCAACAATTGTGTCAAAGTTTGTAAAATAAAATAAAATAAAATCTTTACATATAAATAACATCATTAAACTCGGATAGGACCAGTTTGAAGCCGTTTACATGCTTATACTATAGCTTAAAATTCAATTAAACAATAATTTATATAGAAAGACAAATTCTTTGTACATGTATACACACAATACTTGGCAATAATTGTGATTCTGATTCTGAATTTAAAAAAATAATAATTATATTTAAAACATTAGGCAATAGTTCAGTTAGTACATTTAAGTATTTATTATAAACATGCCTTCGTGGAGCATTATGGGAGAGCATCTTAAAACAAAACTAAGGCACTGACATGTTTTAAGATCAGTTAGTGAGAGTTTCTTTTTGTTTAGCTGAAACGACTTTTACATTTTTACATTTTAGTCTAGGACTAGGCTTAAACCTCGTCTGTGAAAGCAGGGGTACTTTTTAAAAATATAAACAACATTTTGAAACTCGATTTGCAACTGTCTAAAGCTGTTTATACAATATGCATTATTTTAATCTATGGTTTAATAGATGTTTTTAAAATATTATTAACGCCTATTGCTTTTGCATTAAAATAAAATAAAACTAAATAAAAAGAATAATTTTTTTTTAATTAAATAAAATCATGTATATAAAATATATATAAAAGAAAAAATTATATATATATATATAACAAAATAGTTTAAAGCTGTTTATGCATTTACATTTACATTTAGTCATTTAGCAGACGCTTTATTTATTTAGTATATGCACTATTGCTATAGTCATAATAAAATATACTGTTTAATGAAATAAAAATATGTTTGTATATAAATTTTAAAAAGCTGTTTATACACTATTGCTACAGTTACAAAATAACAAATGTAAAAAAATCTTGAAATAAAATTATTATATATATATATATATATATATATATATATATATATATATATAAAATTAGTACTATATATATACTGTATATATATATATATATATATATATACTGTATATACATATATATATATATATATATATATATATATATATATATATATATATATATACATATATATATATACATATATATACATATATATATACATATATATATATATATATATATATACATACATATATATATATATATATACATATATATATATACATATATATATACATACATATATATACATATATATATATACATACATATATATACATATATATATATATATATATATATATATATATATATATATATAGCACTAATAGCACTTAAACATATAAACACATATAAACACAACTACACAACTACAAAAACCAAATCAGAACTGCTATTAATACACTATTGCTATAATTACAAAGTAAAACTAAAATATTTCACGAAATAAAACTTTAATTTATGCCCCAGAATTATAGCATTGCTATCTTTTTTTTTTGTATTGAACTCTAGTTTCAACCCCAGTCAAATAACAGAACAAGCACCAAGAGGCAGGAGATACCTGTGAGCGGTCCTGCCGGTGAGAGGGATGGATCGAGGAGAGGACGTCTGAAGGGAAGCGGAATCTCTTCTGGACACGGTCTCGACCGGCGACCCCCTGAACACTTCCACCTCTGACCTGCAGCCTTTCACCTCCATCACTGCCGAGAGACACGACGCGAATCATTTGTTTGGGGGGTTGGGGCGTTAAAAAACGATTTGACCGCATCCAGGTGCGACTCACGAAGCTATTTTCCTGCGCTCCACGTGTCTCTGTTCAAAAATTGTTTTCCCCCGAGTACGAGCGAAGTCTCCCTTCCCCAAAAAATAGACTTTGCTCAACACGGCAGAACCTGATTTTCAGCCGGGGACAAAAGAAAAAAAACAATGACGCGCGCCAAAGTCGCACCTTTTGTTGTCGCTCTTTTTTTATTCGCTGTCGCTAAAGGAAACGCGACTGTTGACCAGACGCTCGCGTGTCGACGAGAACTCGTGAACCAGGAAGCTGGCGGGGAAACTTCAGCAAACACGAGAAAAGCCGTGCACTAATCGCTCTCGCCGACATTTCCAAAAACGCACAAACCATTAGCTGCCTTTATTTTCTGAAAGCGCGCCTGTCGAATTAAAGAGGTGATGTCGCTCTCGGCAAATAAAGGCTGCGGGCTTTGCCTGCGTCAAATAACAAAGAGGGTAAACCACACAGACCGCATTTTCATGCTCGGAGAGAAAAGGCATCCGTGGGTTGCTCTTAAAGGCGCGAGCCCGGACCGAGCGTGATGACGGTCGTGTTCGGGGAAACGAAAGCGCGAGACGTCGCGCACCTGCCGCTCGCGTTTGTTCCGCTCTGATGTCGTTTCATCACCTCGAGCGGCGTCGTGTAATAATACAGCACGACGAGAACAACAGCCTTTTATCGATCAGAAGTGCATAGGGTGATGCTTAATAAACAGGTGTGGAGTCGAAAGTTACTGAAAGTTACTTTTAGAGCGGTTTTACTCAACTTTTTCTTGGGTTGGTAAGAAATAATTCACCCAGAAATGTTTGCTTACCCACCATGGTCATAATAGGTGTATATGCATTATAGGTGTATATGAATAATAATAGGTGTATATGTATATATTTATTATTATTATTATTTTTAGATTGCCTTTATTAACCCTCTGGAGTAGATTTTATGATGGATGCACTTATGATACATATATACATACATATATATATACATACATACATATATACACATACATATATATATATATACATACATATATACATACACATATATATACATACACATATACATATATATATATATATATATATATATATATATATATATATATATATATATATATATTGGCCTTTAAAAAATAAATTCACTATTATAAAGCTATTATTATAAAGTTATTATATATATATATATATATATATATATATATATATATATATATATATATATATATATATATATATATATATATATATAACTCTGATAGCATTTGTCATTTACACCTAGGACGCTTGAGGGTGAGTAAATCATGCACTAATGTCCATTTCATATTTTAATCTTAAGTCACGCTGGATATTACTATATTACTGAGCACCAAGTCATTAACGTTAAATTAAAAAAAGACCAATTAGCACACATCATCATGTGACAAGACACATCTAAAACTTACCATTAATTACAACGCTCGCGCACGCTATTGTTTTACATTTTTCGTTTCTTCAAAACAACACTGAAAGCATGTAATCTTTCTTTTTATAAGTTTTAACAAAGCGAATGTTAGATTTATTCCAATGTTGCTAACTAAAAAGTACTGCTGTCAAATAAGTATTAATCACATCCAGAATTTTTTTTTTTTTTACATATGTGTACTTTGTATTATATATATATATATATATATATATATATATATATATATATATATATATATATATATATATATATATATGATGCGATTAATCGTTTGACAGCACTAGTAAAAAGTCAACTAATCACTAATTGAAACGACTGAATTGATCTGAATTATCCTTATCATTCAATGCTATGGCATATTAAAGTTGTAAGAGTCCTTTCTTTGACGATTACTTCAGCATTTGCGTTGTTGCGTTGTCAAACTCATGAAACAAAACATAAAAACACATTCCTTGACACTAAGTTTCTGTAAAAGCCTGCGCTGAAGAACGCAGAACCAGAGCTGAGTTAAAGTCACGCCGTTTAAAATATAGTATACTATAATATAGTATATAACTCACCCGCATGTAAACGGCCCGCTCGCTGTTGCTGTCTGGTATCGATGTATGGCGACACAGGCTGAAGTTTGAGCGTTTGCGGAGTGTTTCATCCAGTCCGGCCGGCATGAGTAACATCCTCTGTACCTCAGCCGAGTTTCGTCTGAAACACCTCGCGAGTGGGCGGAGCTTGTGAACGCGCAGGTGCTGCTGAACGCAGGCCGGTCTTTCTACAGCAGCCCATGAGCTTCTACTCGTACGTAACTCACACGTTCGAGCGCCTTTAAATTTAAAGGGACAGGCAACCCTTAAATGATCATTGTGTCGTCATTCCCTCGCCCTCATCTCGTTCTAATGTTGTTTTGAACTCTATTGACCCTTGCACGGACAAAAACAAATATTCTTCATACCACATTTATATTTATTTTTGGGGAGAACTGTCGCTTTAAGTTGTCTATTATAAAAAAAAGATACGTCAAAAAATTATATTTAAGCACGTCTGTTGCCAGCTTGAGTTAAAGCAAAACATCTGTAACGTGGGGCTGCAAAATGTGACTTCACAAAACAAAACAGTCCGATAACACACCTTGCCCCACATTAGAGGTAAATGTGTCATAGGGAAGTTCAATGAATGAGCAATAACTAGTGGTATTTCCTGTTCATTATTTTGACAAACCAACTTGTAAACGCTGCAAAACAACTGTCCAGATTTCAGATCACCTTCAGCGATTCAGCCACAGCTGCAATTTTGAGAAAGTGTCACCCATAATTTGTAATCAAATTTTTTTTTACAAAAAATATAAAGAAAAATGACCCAAAAAAAAAGATATTTTCTTCAATCAATCAGAAGTGCATGCAAACTTAAATAAGGTCATATCTGTGATGCTTAATAAACAGGTGTTGAGTCGAAAGTTACTGAAACAAACACCGCTGGGTCTTTTAGAGCAGTTTTACTCAACTTTTCCTTGGGTTGGTAAGAAATAATTCACCCAGAAATCTAAATTGCCCCACGGTTTACTTACTCACCATGGTAATAGGTAATAATAATAATAGTGTACTATACAATAATAATAGGTGTCATAATAGGTGTATATGAATTATCCTTTCAGATGAATACAGTCAGAGTTATATGCACATATAAAGTCTGGGCTTTTCTTAGCTTTATAATGGTGAATGGAGTTTTAAATGTGTATTTATTTTTTTTAGATTGCCTTTATTAACCCTCCGGAGTAGATTATGATGGATGCACTTTTTTGGGCTTTAAAATCTCTGATTACATCTGTAACCTTTGATTACAGCAATAAATTATATTGTTTAAATTGCAGAACATATTACACAACATTACACTATTTTTAGTGTATTATTTCATTCTTGGTGAGTAGAAGATCATTTTTCCATTTGCAGCCCAAACATTATTTACAGAATAAAACTTTAAGTCCTTAATGTAAACATATGAACCAAAACTTCCTAAAGCTAGTTATTTATTTCAATCCACAATATCGAAAGTCTAAAAAAAAATCTATTTTAGTTCTGGAGTTGATTAATCTCAATTATTTAGCAATCTCCGCATTTTTTACAACCCACAAGGCTCTCCGGGATTCAGGAAACGAACAAGGAAACGTGTAATATATGATGTTTTTAATTCAAATCAAATCCAACAATTTGGTGGTCGGGGGAATGTTCAGCAGTCTGTGATTGTGCTTGGGGTCTGTGTGGCGGCTGGAAACAGGTAGTGTACAGCAGGAAACCAGAGATCTGCCCACGACTCCACTACCCACATTCGGACGCGAATTAAAACATGGAGCTGAAGAGCCGAAAATAAAACTGGCGCCTGATTTTCAAATGACTAAAAAGAACAATCAAGGATAGCGATGCTTTGGTGGGGGGGGGGAATCTGAGCGAATCGATCCTGACCTGATACAGGTTACGACACAGTTTTACCTAAAGATACAGGGCAGGTTTTTAATCTCGATTTAAAACGCTGTATGGAAAGCGTACGGGTTGTATATTCAGCAGGCCTGTAATGCTAAGTTATTGCAGGTTCGTTACGACAACCTCGGTTCTTTCTTCGCCATGTGAAAACCAAGCGTGGTGCAGTACGGAGCAAAAAAAAAAAAACTAAACAAAACGATGAGTCGTATTACGGTTCGCGAGGTGGAATGATAAGAGGAGATGTGTGTGTGTATAAAAGGCACGCCAGGGTCATTCCCAAACCAAGCAAACAGACAGAGAAGCCTTCATACACGCACGAACACACAGAAACGATACATTCTTGCTAACGTGCATAATAAAGATGAACTATGCACACACAAACAAACACAGTCTGAATCAGCAATGCCCAAACCTAAACGAAAGAGGGGAAACGTGGGATACCGGGTTCAGTCAAAGTCTGGGTCAGTACTGTAGCTGCGTGTGTGTCTCGCTCTCAGACGCACGCTCACGTCACACGCACCCACCCATTCGCACGACAACACGCACACAGATTTGGAGGCGGCAGACGAGCTCATTTCTGATTTTTTAGCTGATTGGAGAGCCAGTCCAGCCCCTCGTAGAGCCCGTCTCCGCTGGTGGCGCAGGTGGCCTGGATGTACCAGTTACGATGACGGAGGGCGTGAAGGCCCAGTTTGTCTGTGATCTCAGCTGCGTTCATGGCATTGGGAAGGTCCTGTGATGAACGAGAGACAAATCGAATAGTAGAGACAACGTGCATCAATCGCATAAAATGGCTGTGAAGTGAAATTGAAGTTTAAAAAAAATTGTTTGTTGTTGTTATGACTGTGAAAAGCGCACCCATATTTTACATTGAATATCACTTTTAACCTCAGAAACCCAAGTATTAGCAGTTAATTAGGTCTATGTATTTTTTTTAAGAATGTTGGGAAGCCATTATGCTTAGGGTTGCAATATCTTTTGATATATTAAGTTATGAATCGAACAATTCAATATACAAATATATTTTGAAAATGCACTACAAACAAGTAAAGCTACAGCAGTGAAAAGCTGAGAACTATCACTTTAAATATTGTAATAAACAGTCATATCAAAGCATTTTCTTTAAAATAATATGCATGTGTACTGTGTATATTTAATACACATTCATGTACATATACAAGAGAAATTTGTTGTTTATATTCTACATCAATAATCACATTTTTATATTTATTATTATAGATTAATATTTTCTAAATATATGTTTTGTGCGCATTTATCTATACAAAATACATATACACGGTACACATACATATATAATGTATACAATAACTTATTGAGCGTGATTAATCACAATTAACAACATTTTATACACACACTTTTGTGCATGTTTAAAATTTCCAGGCATTTAAGATTTTCCCCATCTCAAGACACAGAGAAAAAAAGGGCACAATTACTTTGTAAATATATAAACTCACTCCAAAGGTGCTAGGGATATTGTCAGATGGCTGACCTCAGCATGATAATACGAACACCGAAGACAGTCAGGTATTATTTTATTTATGCAATTTAGCAGCTCTGGATCTCCTAGGGCGTTTAATGTAGTCTGATTCATATTTTCTTTGTTTTTTTTAAGACGAGAATGGCATGCAACCTATTAATGCTGACATCTAAACCAATTTTTGATTTGATTTGATTGCACACACTGCTTTTAATGCAAGCAAGAAGTTGGCATGGAAAACATTTCCATCTCCATTTTAAAGTCTTTTAATCTCAGTTACTTTTATTACTTGCATTTAAAACCTCAAATGAGTCACTCTCACCTGTTTGTTTGCAAAAACGAGAAGGACAGCGTCACGCAACTCATCTTCCGCCAACATCCTCGTCAACTCCTCTCTGGCTTCATTAACTCGTTCCCTGTCATTACTATCCACGACGAAGATCAGACCTGCCACCAGGAACATCAGGAAAATCGTTAAAACAACAACCACCGAACATGACTTTGTTACAGTACTTCTATAAAATTCTCAGGCAAATTTCTACGTATGGGTTTGCGCCGCAAAACATTCATCCCGATTGCTTTTGGCTCTCATACCTTGAGTGTTCTGGAAGTAGTGCCTCCAAAGAGGTCTGATTTTGTCTTGGCCACCAACATCCCAAACTGTGAAACTGATATTCTTATACTCTACCGTCTCTACATTAAAACCTGCAGCACACAAAGACACAACAGGTGAAAATAGCTCGAAAAGCTTAGGCATTAGAGACACAAATTCAACACACACACGGCAAAGACTGAACAAAAGTCTTTTGTGCAACGTGAAGGTCAAACCGTGAGATAGACACATTGACATAAGGTGTTTGAATGTGTTTTTAAGATAGCATGCACTGACAAAAACAAATAACAGGTGACGTCTTCGGCCGTACCGATAGTGGGAATGGTGGTAACTATTTCTCCCAGCTTGAGTTTGTACAGGATGGTGGTTTTACCGGCGGCATCGAGACCGACCATGAGAATTCTCATCTCCTTCTTCCCGAACAAACCCTTAAACAGGTTCGCAAAGACATTCCCCATGCTTTACACTGCAAAAATAAGAGTTAAGCAAATATTAGAAATTATCACCCTGCTGCGTCTTTAAATATACAAAGCCATGCATTTTCATAAAGGTTCACAGGAAGAATACAATGGTCTGATATTATGACAGATACAACCTTTTTAGTTTTTTTAAAATAAATCAAAGTACACAAAGGCAAACACCATTTTCTAAAACTGGGATAGAGACTTACTAATGTAACGCAATTTAAATGACTGTTTATTATAAAATATAAGGCACATTTAGTGTTTTTTGTAAATAAAATGTATTAATAAAATCTATTAAAATCAGATTGGCAGGACATTCGCATTTAATCCAAAGTTCAATTAAATTACTACACGATATAAATGTAAGATTAACGTTAATTTAATCATTTTCAAAATACATTTTAATTGCCATATACTTATCAAAATAGCTAGCTTTCTCTACACCATTGAGCATGAACAACTGACTAAGATGCTTTACAGACACTTTAAGTACTAAAACATGTTATTTGAGAAACATAAGGCTGTGTTTTTTCCTACAATATACAGATTTTATGAATCAATCATCTTTAGCAAATTAGCCGAGTAGCTACATACAAGATAAGAGCAGCCAGCTGGCATTTCAAATGACGGATTTTGACATTTGAAAACGGCTTAATAAATGACAAACGACTTCAAGGTAACCGCCAACAAGTGAGAATGTGTATCATGAAGACAGGGAAATAAAATCACCTCTAAACAGGGACTTCTCGAGCTTTCTGTCTCCACTGCTTTAGCGCACCGCTGTCACTGCAAAATGGCGTATATTGCAACTCAACGCACCGGCTTCACGAGGCCCCTCCCATCATAAACAACGGACCAATCGAAATATCAGAACAATATATAATCCCGCCTTCTAAGAGTGAGGTCCAATCAGAAGGATCGATGGATCCGGTTGAATTTGGGAAATGAGGAAGTAGCAACTTCCGATTTATTGTAGTGACTGTACACGCCTTAGTGTACGTTGTACAGCTTTGAAATAGCGTTTGTTTTCATGCATGAAATATATTTCTGTATTTTATATAAAAGTATTTATACTATGTATAGCACTGAAGTTAAAAAGTGTTGTCTTTTCTAGCAAAGCTATCAACACAACAAATTTACAATGTAGGTGCAATGTACATTTGCATCCAAATTATTGTACAGTTCAAAATATCATGATTAAGCTTAGTAAACTGAGAGAATTTAACGTCAGTTAGACTCAAGTTACTTCACATTCACACGCACAAAAATAACAATAATGGAATGAGATGTATAAAGCTCAGTTCTGTTTGTAATGGTCACTTTTGCTAGAGTGCCACTGTTGAGCAGGTATCTGAATGTTCGTCATATTCTTGCAGCTCCAGTTTTCCGTCTCGGACCCTCCAATCCCAATTGGGACTGCCGTCGGGAGCAGGAAGGCACTGCAACCACATGCCTGACTCGCACACTTCTGTGTCCGGAGACACCAGACGGCCGTCTAGGGTGGCCAAACTGAAGGTCCTCAGAGATATCTGTGAAGAAGAAGTGAATGCATTTTAGCGCGCTGCCATCAGCTATCGTTATAATGTATAATCTCACCTGTTCACTGATTCCCACAGCAACGTGTCCGATTTTCACCTGCGGCCTCTCTCTGATCTTTAAACTCTCTCCGCTTACGTCTTCCACCCATATATCCACGCCAAGACCTGCGCAGATGCACAGATCAATACTCAAAAACACATACGGGATGAACTGAAGTGATGAAATTTACCTTCAAAGTAGCAAGAAGGCGTCTGATCGGTTGACACTGACCAATCTACATTAAAGCTTTGACCGTCTGCGGTGCTGCAAGAGGAAAAGACCCCCGAGCTTAAATCATCAGAGTCCTTTAAAATAAGAGCATTGGGTTAATTTGATGTTCTGGCAAAATAACCTTCGTTAATCTCACGATTCTGTAGGTTTACCTCATCACTAAGGTCTTGCTCAGAGTCACAGCCGATGGTGCAGGTAAAAGGTTGCTGTCCATGAGAATCAGGTAAACTTGTGCCTTTTTGTTCTGTGGAGGAAAAAAAAAAAGCATAAAAAGTGTTTGACATTCTTAAAACTCTGTATCGGAACATTAGATCTACATTTGCTGTTTGATGCATTTCCTAAAATGTTTGCGACACAGTATGCTGCAAATGTGTATGTAAATCACAAGCAAAATAGAGGGAAATTAAGAACCTATACAAGCATAGGTTTGCTACGAAACCTTGCTACGTTTCTGTGCATTGATCGCGGTAATATCCTTGCTGTCTATGGAGGGTCAGAATGCTCTCAGATATCTTTAAAAAGATTTTTTTCTTATGATCTTATGAGTAGGGTACTTAATTTCCAGGGATTATCATCAACTTTACTGCACAGATACCATTAAAACTGAACTGAGCTGGACAATGATGTCTCTCAATTCAATAATGAAATGCCTTTAACTGAAAATTTTGTGTTTAATCATTATACATTAATGACCCTCTATTCTACTATTTAATACTGTTTGGTGCTTTGACGCAGTCTGTATTGTTAAAAGCGCTATATAAATACAGATTTATAAAGATACAGAATTAAAATTTTTGGGGCGAACCCTTTAAAAACCCTTTAAAAAAAATAAAGGTTCCAAAAGCTTTGCAGAGATGCCATAGAAGAACCATTTTGGTTCCCTAAGGAACCTTTCAGTGAAACATTCTTAAAATGAACTTTTTTCTACTATATAAAAATAATCATTTTGTCTAGTTGAAAGTATCATGAATGTTAAAGGTTCTTCATGGAACCATAGATGCCAATAAAGACCCTTTATTTTTAAGAGTGTAGTGCATAAGTCTTATAGACTGCTGCTTTTACATATTCACTTTGTATGGACTTACATTGTATGAAAAAGAAAAGCAGCATTCTGTTAGCCCTTTTTTAGTGCATAGAAGACAGCAGTCAAAGACGAAATGGACAGATGTTTCGTTTGAAGCAAATCAATCTCACACACAACTAACAGCAACCCACCACTCTCTCTCAGCATGACCGACTCTTCTTCAGACTCCGAATAGCTGTCTTCGCTCTGCAGTTGAGCCTCTTTCGGTCGATAAAGTGTCTGGAGCTGTAGAAACGGTTCCCACTCCTGCTCCCAATCGCTGCCGAGCTCTCTGAGACTCTCCAGATCGCTCTCCACCTCCTCATCATCCACAACGCTTCGGGTCTCTCCGTCCCAGCTCTCCGATTCCTCTAAAAGACTTCTGTCATATTCACCGCATCCCCCAAACACAACTCTTTTTTCGGCGAAATAATCAGTTTTGCTAGTTTGATGTGCCGCGTTGACATTTTCATCGATCTGCGATGTGTCTTCATCAGAGTCGAGCTCCCTGTCATCTTCTGAGAAGTTTTGTTCCTCGTTATTTTCCTCCTCACCCCAGTATCTGTCCATCCAGCTCCTCATTTTGTCTCTTCTCAGTCTGTTCATATCTGCATCTTCATCCCACTCATCTTCCTCCGTCGCGGAGTCAGAATCATCCTCGTTTGCAGCCGTCTGTCTCCACGTGCTCACCCAGTGGATCGTGGGTGCCGAGAGGTCTTCTGGGAAGCCAGGAGGACTTGTTTTCACTGGAGTTTCTGGGATGGATGGGACAGGCGTCTCACGCAAGTTCACATTCAGACAGCCCTCGAATGCAGATGCTGAATGCTGTCTAGCTGATTCTTCAGGACCAGAGTGCCCACATACTAAAAATAAAGAATTTGGGGTCAGTAAGATTTCCTAATGGATATTTACGTAAAAAAAAACCCAGCTTGCACCTGTTCTGAGTGCTTTCACAGTCTTCAGCAGCAGTTCTGAAGCCGAATGTCTTTCTCTCGGCTCCTTAACCAGTCCCCCTTTGATGACATCACAGGTCAGCGGGTCACAGTCGGGAGGAATCTCCCACAAAGGTGGCGGTTCACTCACAATCTGACAGAACGCATTTCATACGGTCAAAAGCAGTCCTATTTCTCAAACAGTAATGAGGAGGTGCGGTAAAGGTCTGATGGTGTACCTACACAGACTGCATGCTCACTTCACCTTCAGATAGAGAGGATGAGGGTAGTATCGCGTCCAGGGCTGGTGTCCGTTGAGCATGTGCAGGAACATACAGCAGCTGCTCCAGACGTCCGCTTTAGCAGAGCGAGGATCACCCCTCGCCACCTCCGGAGGCATGTGAGACTCCGTGCCACGCAGAATGCTCCCTGCACACACCACACGCACCATACATCACGCTTCACGTAGACACGCATGCTGGGGTGTGTGTGTGTGTGTGTGTGTGTGGGTGGTCACCTCTGAAGGTTCTGGTGCTGTATCCACCCTGATTGAGAGTCTCAGAGAGTCCAAAATCGCAGAGGAAACACTGTCTGCCATCCTCAGACAGCAACACGTTGTCAACTGCACACATGAAATCAGTGTATTTTTGGGATGAAATTCATAATAATGGCGTTTCTTGAAAACACACACACATTATGTATGCGGCATGTGTATATTGCGGTAGTTTGGACATCGATGTTTTTGCTTTTGATTGAATTTAATTGAGCTTAATTAAATTTTTAATGTTGTGAAATTGGGTTTGATCAGGACTGTTGCTTTTTGTTAAAACTGGCCTAATTGTTAGAATCGTTTAAAAAAGATGTATTTCTGGTCAATAATAGTCACGTTAAATATATTTTGCTAACAGCTCATTCAAATATGAAATATTTTCATTTACATTTATAATCTTGCAATATACTTTGAGTAAATTACATTTTTATATACGTTTAAGACAATATAAAAATTTGGATATACATAAAAAATAAAACAATACATAAACATAACAATATATTGCTAAATAAAGAATAACAATATATTGCTAATATAATAAAATTATATTTATGAATGTTTTGAATATATAAATATATAAAATTAATTTCTATAGACATTTTGATAAATTTAGTTATATTTTATCATGTATATTTTTGAGCTGTGTTTTTGGGCTAAATGTACCAAAAATGTCTATAGAAATTAATTTTATATATTTATACATTACAAATATTCGTAAACATGCTTATATTATATTAGCAATATATTGTTAATATTTTGTAATTATATTTTTGTAGTTTAAAATATATATAAAAATACCCAAAAGTATTTTTTCAGTATGGGTTGTCAAAATTAAAAATGTAAAACCAAAACTTTATGATGTAAATCTTTGAAGAAAGCATTTCATGGCAAAGGTAGAGCACCAAACTTCTTGAACACATATGTATGTATTGTTCGGTCAAAAACAGTGATTTTTGTCTGTAATGTAAATCCATGACCAAGGCCGTGGCGCTGACCTTTGACATCCAGGTGTACGACGCGTCTGCTGTGCAGGTGCTGGAGAGCCTGAAGAACCTGAGAATGATAATACAGAGCCAGCTCTTCAGACAGACGACCCTTCACTCTCAGCAGCTGAGCTAAAGAACCTGGAAAGAGACAATTCATTGGTTCAAATATGACTTGACTCGCTTTTAGAGGCCTCCATTGGTAGAAGCAATCACCTCTTTTCAAGTCCATGAAGAGAATCACATTGGGTCCTTCTCTCACGGCCCCAAACAGCTGGAGGACACGAGGAGACTCCATCCTGCTCCACGTTTCCACTTCCTCCCACCTAAAACTACAAAGGGGAATCTTCACAAGAGAGCAATGCATCGGATCAGTTAGGAAATAATCAAGAGTCACAGGTTTTCTTTCAACTTTGCATGCTAGAACACGCAGAGGTATGCATGCAGAGATATTTGGGCTTTTTAATTAATTGGATAAGAAATGCATATTCACCTTTTTGGCGGCGCAAGTAAATCCTGTTTGTTTGTCCCGAATGCTGAAGACGTCTCCATATGAGCCGTTTTGAATGTGACGGAGAAATGAATATTCATGACCCTCTCGATATTCTGAGTTCTTCACCTGCAGGAACTAAGAAATGATATTCAGCATGAAAACCGCAGTAAAATATGAGTTTGTTGGAAACATATTCGTAAAATAGATCAGTTTAGTTGCCTAAGAGTTACCAAATATTTGGATAAAAAAAAAAAAAAATATATATATATATATATATATATATATATATATATATATATATATATATATATATATATATATGTATCTGTCAAAAATATATTTTAAATATATAAATATATACTGTATATATATATATATATATATATGTGTGTGTGCATGTAAAAATGCTTTAAAAATATATATATTTGGAGTATATTAGCACTATACTAATATGTTTTGAATAGTTTGAAATAAATATGCTTAAAAATATATGTTTTTCTTTATCTAAATTGTCTAAATTAAAAATAAAACATTGAAAATCTATCATCTTAATGTAGTAAATTTATACATAAATACATATAAATATACATATAATAGATATACATATATTAGGCAATACCTTATTATTTTGCCCACTTTATGTAAATGTGTACATTTATATTTGTTCTGTCAAATGATTAATCGTGATTAGTCATATCCAAACTAAAAGCTTTTATTTGCATAATATATGTGTGTGTGCTGTATATATTTTTTATGTACATATAAAGACACACACTTATAGCATATATTTTAAAAAAATTCACATGTATATATTTAAATTCATGTGAATTATATGATGCATAATATTTTTTAACATTGATTAATTTAAGACTTTTCTTGAACATATACATGCATGTGTGGGTATTTATATACACTACATCAATATACAGAGCACACACGCATATATTACATTAACAAAAGCTTTTATTGTTCAATGTGATTAATCGCGAGATTGTCAGTCTGTATTAATAACGACTGCAATAATCACACACCTGTTTAGGGTGGAACAGAAACCCCTCGTTTACATTCATTTTCTCCGTGTCTTTCTCCCGCGTCACTTCTTTAATCATTTCACAGAAAAGTTCAGAGAAATGCCGGCGGTCCATTTGAGTCACGCCACCCCACGGTTCACCTGCGTCCCGTCCGGAGCAAAAACACTCCGAAAGGCTCTCTGTGCCTCGGCAGACGTCTTCAGCGACATCCCAGCAGTCGATTCCCGGCAGAAGGGCTTCAAGCCATCCGTCCGGACGTTTTCTATCACCGGGGGCCTCTGAATCCGGGTCTGTGGTACCGTACGAGTCACGCTCGGCCGACGTCTCAGAAGCCTGCTCTCTTTCTCTCCTTTCCCAGTCTGTATAAATACAAGCCAAGCCAAAGTCATCCAGTAAAGACGAGTTTAATCTGGACCCCGCAGTAGCCGCTGTGCTCCAAGCAGACATGTATAAGTCTTCAGATTCTTCCTCAAAGCTGTTCCAGACAGATTCAGGGGCTCGTTCGGTTTGGACAAGGGGGTTGTGGGTGCTGCAGTCTCCTGGAGCAGTGCAGCAGGACGAGTCGCATCCTTTGATGCTTTCAGCGTAAATATACGCCAACTCAGAGTCCAGGTTTGGTCCCACGACATCGGAAATCAAACTGCGAGACTCAAAGGTCGAGGGGAAGTCGACTTCCAGCTTGTGAAGGCAGAGGCGGGAAACGCCGGCGTCTTGAGGACGGTATAAGACATCTTGAGAGATCTGCTGAGGCTGGGATAATCGCTCTGGAGTCGAGGAGGACACGTCTTGATCTTTGGAGCATCTTGAGGAGCTGCTGGTCTCCCGGTCTGAAACGACTCTTCTCATTCTTGCTCTGTCTTTTCTACACGTCTCTCTCGTTTTCCTTGTGGCTTTAATCTCTGCTCGGTGTCTCCTGTGACGTTTTCTGAAGCAGCAAGCTTCACTCTTCACTCTTTCCTCGTCTGACCTATGAATTAAGACGGTAAACAGAGCAGTGGATCAGTGAATTCATAAATACGTATGTAGAAAAAGAACACTGTGCAAACCTGCTGCTGATGCATGACTGGAGGTCGCTGTCTTCTTCACTTGTAAAGCCAGACGTTTGATAATCCACGCCTCAAAATACATGTAAAACATAGCATAAAACATAAATATGAACACATATACAAAGTCTACAAGCTGCAATGTCTTCTCTATGTATATTTAAAAAAACTAAAACGTGAAAATAAAACTATTTAAAAAAATCCTTAATTGAAAAAAAAAAAAAAAAAAAAAATTACTAATGCTTTTGTTATATATAAGAAGTTGATGTTTTAAATTTATATTTAAAAAAAGGTTTAGGTTTTTTAAATGTTTTTAAATAATAATAGCAATAACGAAATTGGCAAAATCACTTAACAAAATGATGCAAACTAACTAAAAATAAAATTGACCTGAAAACGATCATTTGAAATTAAATGTGTAAATATAAGCTATTGTTTTTAGTCAATATTTTTTTTCACCGCCAAAATTAGAAATAAAAATAAAATAAAGGAAAAATAGAGTACAATGATAAAGGCATATAATAAAATAAAAAAATGTTTAAATAAACTAATAAACTAGTTATTTTGTGTCTATAAATACGTTTTTGAAGAATTAAAATTATTTAAAACTAAACAGAAATATTAAAAAAATCAAATAAAAATAACAAAATCACTAAAATGTTATCTGTTATAAACTAAAAATGATAATAGAAATATTAGAAAATATACTAAAAAACAGCACAGATATTTTTAAAGGACAGCATAATAGTTTATATACGTTTAAAAGATTTGCAATCCCACAAAATCCCCTTGCTGATCTGAAGAACCTATAATGTAACATCAAGAACTTTTTTAATCTCCATAAAAACCCACAGCCAACTAATTGATCCCTGGGAGAAAGTTCCCACCAAGAAGCGCCGAAGAGCCTTCATCTGAAGCGACTGACACCCCTGAACTCATTAACCTCTAAAGCGTCTGTCCTCGCTCACCCCGCGCCACGATGCCTTCTGCAGCCGCCGCCTGAGGTTCCTCCGAAGCCCTTGGCCGGAGACCAGGCTCCTCTCCGCACTCCGGGGTCCCTTCATCCAGATAATCCAGCGTGGACACCTCAGTAAGCCTGCCGGAGTCGGTCATGGTCGGGATGGCCATTCCTCTGCCCCCTCGACTCAAAACATCAACGGAAGAGCAGCTCAGTGAGAGAACCGGGGCAGATACCTAGCTTTTTAGGCACGGGGGAAACCTGAAGCCATGCTTTTGCTCACACTTCCTGATGCACACACACACACACACACACTGTTGATTGGAGAGCAGTTGCTGAGGTGTATTAATAGCAGTGACATTTTGGCTCGTTTGAGGCGGCATGTCTCCCGCTTCCCTTCAGCTGTCCCTCTCGCTCCCTTTCACACTTTCCCACACCGGATCGTTTAGCAGAGGCCAACATTCTTGCCATTTTTGTCGGTCTCTTTGCCTTCTCCATCTTGAATTTTGACTTCCAGTGAATGTTTGCAATAGTTAAACATTAGTTCTATACCTCAATAAAATCACACACGTCCTCATTCACGTACAGTGAACACACTCGGGATAGTTATGCAACACGTTTGGGGTCAGGAAGATATTATTTAGTTCACTAGTTTATATCATTTTATTCTATATTTAGATTTTTTATGCACAAGAAATTCATGTTATTTCAGTGATATTTCAGAATTATTTAACTAAATTTTATAACTACAACTTAAATAGAAATAATGTAGCTAAATAAGTTTTTAAAAATATGTTAATACTAAAATATAAATGACAACATAACTACTTAAACTCAAATATCAGTATGTTGAATTTAAGAAAAAAACTGAAGAAACTTATATTAAAATGTGTGTGTGTGTATATATATATATATATATATATAAAATAAAAATGCACATATTTACTAAAATTAAAAACTAAAATGACAGTATTCTGAATTTATGTAAAAAATATATATATATATATATATATATATATATATATATATATATATATATATATATATATATATATATATATAAAAAAATTATATTATGTTGGTAATATCAAATAACACTGAAAACGTTTTTTTTATTTTAGCAGGGGTACATTAAATGTATCAAAAGTGACAGTAAGGACATTTATAATGCTACAAAAGATTTCCATTTCAAATAAATTGTGCTGTCTTAAACTTTACATTCATCAGAAAGAATCCTTTCCCACAAAAATATGAAGGATCATGTGACCCTGATGCTGAAAAACCAGCTTTGCATCACAAGAATAAAATGCATTTTAAAAGATAAATCAAACAGAAAGCAGACATTTTAAACTATAATAAAATTTCACAGTATTAAAGCTTTGACTGTGTTTTTTTCCAATCATATAAACACAGCCCCGGTGAGCGTAAGGAACTGATCAGCCTCAAACTTTTGAATGGTAGTAGAACCCCGCACATGCGTTTGGATTTAGTTGCTACCTATTTTTGGCTTTAGTTCAGCTTAAAGCAGTGTCCTGAAGTGGTTCCGGTCAGGTGTTGTGCAAGTCGTGACACAAAATGTCAACATACCACAAGAAACAGCCAGGACAGGCTTCCGGAAATCGGCAAACTTTCTCCAAACGCGGTCTTGTTTTCTTCCTGGAGTCAGACGCGCTCGGCCGATGTGGATATTTTAAGCTCTGCGTGGTTTGAGCTGAACGGTGACCGTGTCTGAGTGAGACTCAAACACACGCAGAAGATGAGCGCTGAAACACGACTCCATCTGGAATATCTGTGTCGGCCTCTCCGATTGGTCGAACGCATGCACACCATTTGCTAAAAACAAAAGACAAAACTAAACTTTCCCATATTTCTTTCCCATTTTTATTCTCTTAGCATTTATTAGATTTAGAGGATACTCTTCCTCCAATAGTTCGGTGGCAGAGATGGATCGGCCGATCTGCTCCATGGAAACCAGACAGAGTTGATCAAAACAGTCTGATGAGACATCAATGAGTCAACGTGCCATTTATTTGAAAAGTATTTAATTTCAGCGTTTCCCGCCCACCCCGGTATAATAAACCAAAAACAAACAAATCCACTTCAACAAAAAAAAAAAAAAAGAAAAAAAAAAAAAAAAAAAAAAAAAAAAAAAGAATAAATCAACTGTCAAAGGTAACAAACTAGATTCGTTTCAGACTTCAGTAAATATTAATATGAGATAAAAATTGTCTAAACACAAAAGCACCTATAGTAAATGTTGAGAATGACACTTGAATTTGAATATGAACACTTTCAGTCAGTCCAAAGATTTTTTTTAAAAACACAAAAAGACACCTTGGAACAAAAAAAAAAAAAAAAAGAATAAAACAAAGTAAATCCATTAATGTCATTTTTCCCCAATCAGATTTAGAGTATAAAAAATAAAAATAAATAAAACGTTCACAAGTTTCTTTTGTGGATCAGCTGTAGGTTTTTAGGCTATACATTCAGTTTGCAATCTCAGTAGCTTTTCTCACTTACAGTTGGTTTATGTCACTGTAATCATGGTAATGTAATTCATAATATCAAATCAACATCCTACTAACATTTACGATGTTAAAATGTGTCATCTAGCCTCAGATTTTTTCTACTAGATGTCTTTCACACAGAACTTCAGCCTGTGAAGTGAATTACTAGTGTTTGAAATGCGCCCCGGTTTCCTTTCAAATCAAAACATCTCTCAGTGTATTCTGCCTAAATAACTTTTTTTTTATTCCAGTAAAAAACTAAACATTAAAAAAGAGCTAGATGCACAGTCTCTATGCGACATCCAGCGAGTCTGGACGCTGAGTGTATGTTTATGGATGTGTATGTGTGTTATGGGTACGTGTCAGTCTGCGGTTCATCATTTAAAGAGCGTTCTCCCACCACATGGATACGGAGGCTTTAGTGCAGCCTTGGCCTTCTGGGTCACATTTATATCCCACAGGGCAACAGTGCTTCATGTCTTCACAGCAGACTGCCTATGAGACAAAGAGAGAAAGAGCAACAATCGGTTGAGTGTTTGTAATGACTTCACTTTATAATTGCATGCAATATTCTGTAAATATAATAATAAATAAATGGATACATGTAAAATTCAGCAAACTCAACAAATATATTTTATATATATATATATATATATATATATATATATATATATATATATATATATATAAAACTTATTTGTTCAAAGATTTAGAAAAGAAAAAAAGAAAACCAAAAAATAAATATATTTTTTGCTAACAAATACATTAATTTCAATTCAGGAAAAAAAAACAAACAAACAAATGTAAATAAAAATAATAAAACAAAACATGAAAGACAGATGCAATAAAATAAAAAAATAATGAAATGGTAAAACTTTAAAAACTTCTCTCTTCAAAAAAATGTAAATAATAAAAATAGTAAACAAAAGTTGCAGTAAATAACTCAAATAGAATAAATGTAAAAAAAAAAATAGTTTAATAAACTATAAATAATATATTAAAACTTATTTTTCAAAATATGTGTGTGTAAGAGTAATATATATATATATATATATATATATATATAAAATATCTTACACACAAAACACACACACATATTTTGGAAAGAAAAAAAAAAAAAAAAAAAAAAAAAAAAAAAAAAAAAAAAAAGACAGAAATGCTTCCTTTTAGCAGGTACCACTAATATAATCAAACATTAGAGAGAGAAAAAAAGTTATCAGTCAAATATCTATAGGAGGCAGCTCTGATTGTTGTTACCTCTTTGTATGGGCAGCAAGCCCACGTGGAGTCTGACAGTCTACAGCAGCTCTGTGTCTTTGAGCAGTGTGTGTAGGCGTCACACATCACCTCCTCTCCCGAACCCGTGTCAGCGTGTGTCTGTAATCGCGTCAGAGGAGCACTCTGCAAACCGGCCGCTTTCACACAGGTTCCGAACTCGAGGTCACAGGTGTATCCCTGTGGACAGCAGTGCTCGTGATCCTCACAACACACCGCCTGCACAGAGAAAACACGTGACGTCAAACCCAGAGCTACTCACATCCACAGGAGCATACGGAGCAAAAATACACATAACGGCACAACAAAACAAAAATCACCTTGACAAGAGGGCAACAGCCCCACTGCCCTGTGGGTAATTTACAACAGGTAGATCCAGATGCACAGCTGGTCGTCGAGTCACACTTCACATCTTCATCTCCAAACAGCACCTCGGACCCCTTCAGGACCCTGGCCTGCTGTTTTGTGAACCAGGGGATCTCATGATAGGCTTTAGAGCAGGACGATTTCTTCTCATCGCATGAGTAGCCGTTAGGACAGCAATGATCTCCATCCTTACAACACACCGCCTTCAAAGAGACGATACACAGCAAAGTTTGTGATTACATAATGTGTGTGTACTGTTTACACACACACACACACACACACACACACATACTCACTGGCCACTTTATTAGGTACACCTTACTAGTACCGGGTTGGACCCCCTTTTGCCTCCAGAACTGCTTTAATCCTTCATGGCATAGATTCAACAAAGTACTGGAAACATTCCTCAGAGATTTTGGTCCATACTGACATGATAGCATCACACAGCTGCTGCAGATTTGTCGGCTGCACATCCATGATGCGATTCTCCCGTTCCACCACATCCCAAAAACGATTGGATTGAGATCTGGTGAATGTGGAGGTTTGAGTCAATGAACTCATTGTAATGTTCAAGAAACATGTTATGACATGGGTGTTATCCTGCTGGAAGTAGCCATCAGAAGATGAGCACACTGTGGTGATAAAGGGATGGACGTGGTCAGCAACAAAACTCAGGTAGGCTGTGTTGACACGATGCTCAGTTGGTACTACTGGGCCCAAAGTGTGCCAAGAAAGTATCCCCCACCACCACCAGCCTGAACCGCTGATATAAGGCAGGATGGATCCATGTTTTCATGTTGTTGACGCCAAATTCTGACCCTACCATCCGAATGTAGCAGCAGAAATCGAGACTCATCAGACCAGGCAACGTTTTTCCAATCTTCTATTGTCTAATTTTGGTGAGCCTGTGTGAACTGTAGCTTCAGTTTCCCGTTCTTAGCTGACAGGAGCGACACCCGGTGTGGTCTTCTGCCGTTATAACCCATCCTCCTCGAGGTTTGACGTGTTGTGCGTTCAGGAGATGCTCTTCTCTATACCTCGGTTGTAACGAGTGGTTATTTGAGTTACCGTTGCCTTTCTATCAGCTCGAACCAGTCTGGCCGTTCCTCGTCTGACCGCTGGCATCAACAAGGCATTTGCGCCCACAGAGCTGCCGGTCACCGGATATTTTCTCTTTTTTAGACCGTTCTCTGTAAACCCTAGAGATGCTTGTGCGTGAAAATCCCAGTAGATCAGCAGTTTCTGAAATACTCAGACCGGCCCGTCTGGCACCAACAACCATGCCACGTTCAGTGTCACTTAAATCACCTTTCTTTCCCATTATGACGCTGGGTTTGAACTGCAGCAGATCGTCTTGACCATGTCTAAATGCATTGAGTTGCTGCCATGTGATTAGAAATTTGCGTTAACAAGCAGTTGGACAGGTGTATCTAATAAAGTGGCTGGTGAGTGATTATATATATATATATATATATATATATATATATATATATATATATATATATATATATATATATATATATATATATATATAAAATCTGAGTTTACTCTTTTGCAATCATTTACATTATATTAAATACTGAAAGGCATAATATTATACATTTGCATGTCTGACCTTTGGCAGCGGACAGCAGCCCCACTTGCCGAGGTTGTTCATGAAGCAGCACTTGTTGTCTTTTGGACAGCTGGTGTGAGAGTCACACACGTGTTCGTCCACCGGAGCACGATCCTCAGACTGCTTCAGTGCAGACTGCTTCCTGAACCAGGGCATGCTGGGAAGGCCAGGACGTACACAGGTTTTGTAAGTCAAGTCACACTTGTATCCCTGAGGACAGCAGTGCTCCTGATCAGCGCAGCACACGGCCTGCGGGCAATCATCCACACAGACAGCAATGCGTTACAACTCACAACTGATAACAACAGATTTGGGGTTTATAACGGCATGCTCTTGTTATATCGCTGTGGGTCTAGCCCTTAGTGCTAAGTGCGTTTGTACCTGAGGCATCGGACAGCAGGCCCATGACCCTGAGGTTAGTTTACAGCAGGTTGTTCCCGCTGGACACAACGATGTCTCGTCACAGTTTTGTTTCTGTGAAGGGAGGCTCACTGCGGCGATCTTCTTCACCAAAGGCACAGAAAAACGAGGAGCCCGATCATTAGCACTGTCACATGTGCTGGCGGCCAGATTACACACTGTATCATGAGGACAGCAATGGAGATGATCCTCACAGCACACGGCCTAGAAGTTTAAAAATCAATTTAAAACAAAAATAGATTATTTACAAATAAATTATAAAATTATATATAAATTATATAATAGCATTTTTAATCAGGCTTCTGTGTGTAGAGTCAGTATTGTAACATTACTCAACATAAGCATAAGGGCCTGAGAAAAATACTGATTTTAGAAGAAACTTTTTAGAACATTTAGCGGCTTTGCATCTAAACTCTACATACAACTAAAAATAATCAAAATGCAAAAAATTAAAAATAAAATACAAGTATATATTTGTGCTGTCAAACAATCGCATACACAAAAAGGTTTGCATAAAGTGTGTATTTCTTATGAACATAAATACACACACACACACACATAACTTATTTTGGATGCTATGAATTGTTCGACAGCAATAATAAAACCAAATGACAAAATGAAAAAAATAAAATAAATAAATAAAAAAATTATATTATTGTATAAAAAAAAAAAAAAAAAAACAGAATAAAACTACAAAAACATATGAAATAAAACTAATAAAAAAAGACATTTAAAAATTAATAATTATCAAAACAATAAATTAAACTATAAAATTTAATATTCATTTAGTTTACATTTTTAAATAGATAATAGATATAAAGCATATACGCATTTAAAAACAAGAGAAGTTTAGCAATAAGCATCTTTAGGTTAAAACAAGACAAAAGAAAATGTATTTACTTGTGGAAGAGGGCAGCAGCCCCACTTTCCAGAGGAGATTTTGCAGCAGGTGGAACCTTCAGGACACGAAAACTTCTCATCACATTTCTGATTGGATGAAGCTATTGGAAAGGTGGGCACCTTTTCCATCCAGGACACAGACACTGAAAGGTCGGCAGGGTCATCACAGGAGCCCGCTGCGAGGTTACACACCGTGTCCTCTGGACAGCAGTGGATATGATCCTCGCAACACACCGCCTGGAGGTGAGGACAAAGTTACTCCAAACACTAATTTATGTTTTTCATCAATAAAAAGAAGATTTGATTATCAAATTTTTATTTGGGGCTGGGGTTAGTGAGCCACAATCAACCCGAAGCAGATTTTAAAATAAAACTGACAACTTTAATACCTTTGGTAAGGGGCAGCAAGCCCAGCTCCCGCCTTGTGTTTTACAGCAGGTGGCACCGCTAGCACACGCTACCGTTTCATTACAGGCAACTATTTTATCTGCAGACAGAAAGAGAGTTCGATAAAAAGATGCAATGATGCATATTAAAAAAGCAAAACTTTTCAACACACACAGATGATGGACGCTTTAACTGCACAAAGGGAAAATAAATGACCGTTTACCTTCAGGCTTCGGGGAAGTGGCTGGGATCTTAGTGGCCATTTTTACCATGACGCCATTGGCTGACACACACATACTACGGACAATGTCACAAGTCGTGGCCTCTGGGCAGCAGTGCACATGATCAGAACAACACATGGCCTACAGGTAAGAAGGGTGAGCGAAATAAATGCAAAGTACAAGGAAACCATAGATTACAAAGATACAGTAAAATGATTAAATATACATGTATGAGGCACCTTTGGCATCGGGCAGCATCCGTAACTTCCGGTATCTAGTTTACAGCACGTTGTATCATCTGGACATGTGGATATCTTATCTGGACAGATCACTGCTCGCATAATAACACACACACACACACACACACACACACACACACACACACACACACACACACACACAGGTATCAGTTTTAACGAAGACACTTGATGAATAATGAATAGAAATAAATAATACATAGTATTTAGCAGGGCTCATGGATCAAAACGTACCATCTCTAACATGACTGGAGTCTTTAGGTGAAGCAACTGCAATTACATAAATACAATAGCAAATCAGCATATTATAATGATTTCTGAAGAATAACGTCACACTGAAGACTAGAATAATAACGCTGAAAATTCAACTTTGGATCCAAGGAATAAGTTTTAAGATACATTTTTAAATATATGGTCTCACTTTATGTTAATTGACATTTACTACTATGTACTTACATTTAAAGTTAATCATTTGATACAATGCACTTATTGTGTACATACATGTTTTTACATCGTACATATATACATACACACACACACACACACGTAATTACATCTGTAAATAATTTCTTTAATTATATTTTGAATTACACTACTGACCCATCCCTTAAACCTTAACTCACCCTTAAACCTACCCACACCACCAAACCTGTCCCTAACCTTACCCGTATCCACCTCAACAGCAGCAAAATTGTTCTGCAATACAGTATGAACACAATAAGCACATTGTACATATTTTTAGATGCAAGTACATAGTAGTTAAGGCCACCTAACATAAAGTGTGACCAAATACATTCAAATAGAACATATCAAAACAAGTTCACCAAATAAGACCGGCTTATTTTAGTTAGTCTGCCTTATTGTACATTGATTTGTGAAAACTGAAAAAGTCGTAAATCTGAGAAACTGCCATACCCGCTGTCCTCTCCGGTGACTTCCTGCGACGGGCAGCGAACTTCCTCCAGAGCGGGGAGGGTCCGTACGTTGCCGACACACACCTCGAATGCTTAAGGTCACATTTAGTTCCCTGAGGACAGCAGTGTTGCTTATCTTCACAGCACACGGCCTGAACACACACACACACACAAATGTAAACACTACCATGTACATGTAACAGCATTCCAGAACAGAACGGGTTCAAACAGGTGATATACATCTTTCATAGGACAGCATCCCCAGCTCCCATCAGGCATCTGGCAGCAGGTGGTGTCATCCGGACACTCAGACTCCTGGTCTGGACAGATTACTGCTCGCTAAAAATCACAAACAAAAAGGAGAGAGATTCATTTAGATTCTAAATAACCACTCGAGGCTTATCTGGATTTGCGGTATGCACCTGCTTTGCGGCGACTTTCTCCACCCAGTCTAAAACGTGCGTCTTGTTCACACACTTGGAGTGCACCAGGTCGCACAGGGTGCCCTGATAACAGCAGTGCAAGTGATCGGAGCAGCACTCGGCCTGCAAACACACAAACAAGAGTCGGTCGATAAGAGCGTGCACATTCTTTACCGCGCTTAAAGGAATAGGGCACACAGAAATGAAAGTTTACTCAGCCTCAGGTCGGCCAAGACGTAGAGGAGTTTGTTTCTTCACGGGAACGGATTTGGAGAAATGCAGCGTTACGTATACAAGCAACAGTCTGAAGATAATATCTCAATTATGGATCAGCTTTTCACTTCCCAAGATGTTAACCGAATTATTGTGATGTTTTTATCATTTCATTAATGATGCTGCATTTCTCCAAATCTGTTCCCATAAAGAAACAAACTCATCTCCACCTGGGACGGCCTGAGCATGGGTACGTTTTAAGCAATTTTACATAATACGGTTAACGATTTCTTTAATAAAATAGCTCACACTTCAAAAAAATGCTAAAAGACTTTTTTGCGTTAAGGAATGTTAGTTATACAAGGCAAAACTAACTGGCAGAACCGTCCCTTTAAATCAAGCACACATTAAAAAGGTAAAAGGAACAAGCTAAACATTAACAGAAATCTCAAGTTCATACAAATTCATATTCTATTAGTGAACCGTTTAAAAGTTATTTTGTTTTAAAAGTAGCCCACTTATTTAGCAAGGACGGAATAACCGATCCAAAGTGACAGCGAAATGTACGGAAATGTAAAATAAAATGTTTTGTAGTTTTTAACTATTTATTGATGAATTATAAATTTAAAAAAATTAATTAAAAACATTTTTGGATGAATGAATATATATATATATATATATATATATATATATATATATATATATATATATATATATATATATATATATATATATATATATATATATATATATATATATTATTTATTTATTTATTTATTTTTATTTTTTTAATTACCATTGATAGCAATCTGAAATATTTCTTCAGCAGAAAACCAGTATATTAGAATGATTCCTGAAGGAACATGTGACACTGAAGATATATGAGAAAAAAAAAAAAAAAGTCACAATATTGCTGTTTTTTGCTGTACAGTTGACCGCATAAATGCAGTCTTGCCGAGCAAACTCTCTTACGTTGGGTAGCGGGCAGCAGCCGTATCCTCCTGAAGGCATTTGACAGCAGGTGTTTCCATCTTCACACATCCCTCCATCAGGACAGATGAGAGCGCCACACACACCAAGACACACACATAATAACACTACGACAACCGCGCGCACCTGAAAAACAGGAAACGGGTAGAAACTGAACTGATTCTGTGTTCACGTGACACGGTTTTCAGAAGATACACACGCATGCCTCAAGAAGCTCAACGCTGACTAACTAGAATGGTTTGCAAGCACTTTAAATGCATAACATATTGGTTATTTAAGATCACAGAGGAATGTCTGGTAGATCTGAGTTTGGGTTGCATTTATTTTAAAACATTTTACATGACTGGGTCGATAAATAAATGGATAAATGGATGCCATTTCCCAGTGTGGCGATTTAAAGAGCAATGCAACAATAAATATTGACACATGGAGGTCAAGCCCGGATGATGAACTGAAGAACTGTGTCCACATGCTAAAAGCACTGTTGTTTTCAATGCTGGCTTCTTTCACAATAAAATTATTAGCAAACTACTCACCATTGCGTGTTTGATTGGTGATCCACAAAACTAACGCTGTTTAGACGTCGGATGCAAACCCATTAAAGACGTCCCTGTGCTGTAAGACATTGAAAAGCATGAAGAAATCGCTCTGTGGCATCGATCGTCAAAAACAGAAAGAGAAAAAGGCAACACTATTTGATTACATTTATCTTTGATTAATGAAAACTGACAAGCGCGCGGCCACAGATGTCTCGCAACCTTGCAGAGCTTAACAGTTATTATGTTTTAAAGACTGTCTTTGAAAGGCAGGAAGTCTGTATTCTCGATGATTCAAACCGCATCACGTTAATCTGATGTTGCCCTTTTCTCATTGTTTCCGACGGAAGCGCGTGAGCGGCCGGGATAAATCCTAAATAAAGACCTGTTTTATTTAAAAACAGGACGTTAGTGTAAAGAGACAGTTTACCGTGTTTTCACGAGGCCAGAGAAAATCCGGTGAAGTGGATATAACGCTGCTCTGTGCCGAGTTTGACTTTATTTGTGTCATCTTATCACGTGACCTGAGCGTGTCACGTGACACACCGTGAGTCAGGCTTGTTTGTTTGAATTTATTTTAAGTTTATTTATTTGAAGAGAGATGTTCATTTAGTAATAAATACTTATGAAAATAATAAATATAAGTAAAAAAAATAATTAAAACGTAAATTATAACATTTCTAACCTGAATGTATAACTAATGAAATATAAAAAACCAACAAAAATATAGTCCAAGCTGATTTTTGTATATACAGCACTGCAGAACAGTATAAAATCAATTAAAAAACGTCTTGGAGGCATACTATTTGATTTAATGTATGTTTAGCTTTCCTGTTAATTTTAATAAACCCAGGATGTCTGATGTTGGCTGGTTCAGAAAGCTGACCACTGAAAACTAACATTATTCAGTAAATATCGCTCTTACACTGGTGAATCTCAAAGTTAGTCAAGATATGCCACAGACTGCAGAAAGTGTCAAAATTATGAATTGTTTTGTCTTGCAACAAACAATAGAAGATAATATTTTTGGTGTGCGTTAAGCGTTTAAAAATAATGATAATTGATGTTTGATCACTGATATGACGATTTCAAATTCAGAGTACGCAGAGCAATCCTTTAATAAAAGATTTTCTTTAGCGCTACAGAAAATGAGGTAATTTCACTGCTATGAGAACAAAGTAAAAAGAAATAATAATAAAAACACAAATTATAATTCAAAAGCAGGAAACGTAAAAGTTCACAACGGTGCTCCACGGTTTTGCTCCTGGATTTGGTCTGTTGCTGTCAGAGGAGAATGTTTCGATCTTTTCCCCCTGAAAACGGTCGTCTCCTCCCCGTCCTCTCCTTCCTCTTGCTCCAGTCTTCCTCTCTTCACGAAGTGCTGGATCCTGGACTCCAAACTTTCACAGCGCGGCCGGTCCAGAAGGGGCTGGTACTTCCTCTGCCTGGAGCCCTCCATGAGCCAGCACTGCAAAGATGGCATCTCTAAGAAAACAGAAGCAAAATCTCTTTTACAGCGGTTTTTATACACTGCTTTTTAAATAAAAATCAGGAAGTGTGTAGCATTTCAGTCATTGGTGTCAGTATTGCCACACACCTGTGGTTGTTTTCTGAAGGCCTTGGGTCATTCCGAGCAAAACCTGAGTTTTGACTGCATTCTGAACCCAGTGTTGATGCAGAGAGTTCAGAGCGTGGTTCTCCTCCTCCGCTTCATTCCTCCAGCTCACACCCTCAAAGTGGCAGTCGTACAACACCAAAGGGTAATCCACCGCCATACTATAAAACACAGACGATACAGTCACCGATTTAGTAAAGAAGAAGTTCCTGTAGATGTTCAAAGACCTAAACTGAGCGCTAAGGAGCTACATCTGGAATCGAGGATTGGCTACGGAAATACTGAAATAAAACTCGCCTGTATTGAGGTTTTCTTGGGTTTTTCTCCACATCCAGCAGCTGATCGATGATTTCTGGAGCTTCCAGTTTCTGTCCAATGAGTAGCAGCAAAGCCATCATGCAGCGAACCTGGAATAGCAAAGGCCAGCTAAAATTACAATACATTTTTATTCCAATTTATTTTATCCAAAATAAAATGTTTTGGTCTACATAATATACGCGTGTGTGTACTGAGATATATATATATATATATAAAAAAATAAGTACACACAAATACATTTTGAAAATATCAGCATGTATATATTTACATTCATAAATTTAATATATAAATATTTTTCTTAAATGTATACATGCATGTGTGTGTATTTATATATACGAAAATATAAACAATTTATGTTTATAAAAAAATATATATATATATATATAAATACATAATATATAAAAAAATTATTTTGGATGCAATTAATTGCGAATAGCTTTAGCTCTGAAGGCTTTAGCTCTGAAGGCTTTAGCTCTGAAGGCTTTAGCTCTGAAGGCTTTAGCTCTGAAGGCCTCCTCTTTGAGATGAGCTCCTCACCTGGTGATAGAGGAAAGCAAGACCTTTGACCTGGAAGACGCAGAGCTGGTGTGGGTCACTAGCGCAGGTGGGGTTGATTTGGGCTGGCCGGATGGAGGCAGACAAGATGGTCCTTTGAAACTGCAAGACTCCGTTACCTACATCCATCTTACAGATGTTCCTGAAGTCGTGTGTTCCTTCATACCTGCATCTCCCAGAGGAACATAATTATCCACTCAACTTCAAAAAAAATGTTCTTTAAGCAGACAGCACGCGATCTACTGACCGTTTAGCAGCTTCTGCCATGAGATCCACGTCCAGGTCTCCTCGAGGGAAGTAGTATCTGTATGTTCTGGACTGGCAGTCGAAGCGGGCACTGAAGCCGATCTCTACAGGAGTCCACTGCAGGATCCTAATGTCCTGTGGCAGGACTCGGTTTAATATCTTCACGTAGGGCAGTTCTTCTGCAGACGCCTTGCCTTTGACCTCCACTCCATCTGGGACAGTCACACCTAAACCTCCTCCATACTGAGTTGAGCGCAGATCAATGGATATGACCTGGAGAAGAGAATAAATATCAGGAATCCATCAATCACTTTAAGAAATATGGAAAAAAAGTATGACTATTTACAGAAACACTGCATTAATGTAACAATAACGATAATAATTAGAAGCAGAAGCTGCAAAATATTTACAATTACATGTTATACCTCTTAAGTGTTATAATCTAATGATTATTTATTAGAATTAAATCGTTACAAATTTAAAATGTTATAAATTGGATGAATATAACCTGGAGAAAAAGTGAATATACAGAATAAATAAAATATTAATATAAATGTGACTAATAAAATTTTATTCAGATAAAAAAAAAACGTTTACTTTTCTCAATAAATGTTCATGAATAGAAAATGCTATTAATAAATAATCATTACATAACACAATATAAAAAGGTATAAAAAAAACATTAGTTGTAAAAAGTAATAAAGAATTATCAAACAAACATTTGAGTATTAAATATTTTATTATTGTAATTATTACTATTATTATTGTTGTTATTGCTACTACTATTAAAGCACCATGCTATTTATTTAGTTGTTAGAAACTAATGATTATAAATTACGGTCAAAATATAATACTTTAATTATAGTTATCCGACAGAATTTCCTGAAATATAAAATGGTTGGATATAACATGGAGAAAGAAAATTGCCAAAAAGAAATTAACATTTAGATCGCTAAAACCATGCATGTTATTACAAAAATAATAATATTATTACTTAATGTTATTTTTATTTTGGTTATTAACATATTCAAAATTCTTGTTATACTTTTAGTTAATTAACATTATTATTATTACTGTGTCAAAATGATACATAAATGGTTCTAAATATTAATGATCAGATGCAGAAAAATAATTGATACTGTATAGGCTGTATACAATATACAATCTCTATTTTCCATTATTGTGGGAACCTTGGGAAATATGAAAGCGTGATCAGTAACATAACACTCTTTAAACGCAGACCTGGGAGAAAGCACTGACTCCTTTATCCGTGCGGCCGCAGCGATGATAGTTGGAGGTCTGTCTGTCCTGAATCAGTTTAGTCTTCAGCAGTGCCTCAAAAAGCCGGGCCTCGACGGTGTTGTCTGTGTTTTCCTGGACAGCGAAGCCCTGATACTGCCAGCCGAGATACGCCAGCCGCAGGGCCACATGTCTGCGAGGGTGGACAGAGAAGTCGAAGGGTCTCTCTGCTCCTCGTTTCTTCTGTTTGGGTCTGTTCTCTTCAGCTTCCCGGTGTTTCGAGCTCTCTGTCTGGAGGCCGGCTGACGTTTCAGTCTTCTGCTCTCTCTCAGCTTCTACTTTCAGCTGAGCTTTCAATCTCTCCAGCTCCTCTTCCAGAGCTTTCACGCGAGCCAGAAGAACGTCTTCTGACATGGCTACAATAAATGCAGATCTGCAAAGCAAATAACAGAGAGGGTCACCATGTATGTTATGTATGTATGTTAAAGCAGTTCATGCACACGTTAAAAATAAATAGATGTTTGTACAATAAGCGGGTTTCACGTATCTTCAGTGAATAATGACATTCCCCGGTTTCACAGACAAGGCTTAAGACTAGGCTAAAATGTTAGTTTGAGCTGTTTCAAATGAAATAATCTTAAAACATGTCAATGCATTGTTTTTTTTCTATAGCTTGTATATAAAAAAAATACTTAAATATCCTAATTGAACTACGGCCTAATCCTGTCCTAAACTAGGCCTTGTCTTTGCAACCAAGCTATTAAGTAATAAGGTACATGTATGTGGTTGTCCTGTAGACTAGTGGTGTTAAATGGGCAAATATCCACGTGTTTGCTTCCTATTAGCTTTCTGGGCTTCTTGATTATTTCATAAAATACAGTTCATAAAGCTATAAACATATTTTCGTTTAACTATACTCACAGCTTTCCCGACGTTGCATAAAAACGGTAAATGGCAAATTCTGAACAGTAACTTTTAAGCTCAGCACAAGATACTCGCTTCCTGAAGGCCACCCGTCAAAATAAAAGTCCTGACATAGTTACGGTTACTCGTAGCACTGATTTAGTCAACGTTTTGTGCTCTGATTTCCTTATTTTCTCTGTTACTTATAATAAACAACCAAAAAAATCTAAACAAAACAAAATAAAATAGTAAAATAAAATTAAATGTAACCCTAAAATGTAAACATAAATATTAATACATAAATGTTCGTAAAATAAATTGTCATTTTGATGTTTTATTAAATAACAATTCAAATGTTATTATACATTCATACATACTACTACTACTACAAACAATAATAATAACAATAATAATAATTTATCTTTAAAATTGGATATTTTTAAAATAATGTATTACATATTGCATTTACTTTTTTTTATAGCGTCAGTTACAGTTAGGTTCCAGATCAAGTCTTTGTGTACCCAACCTTAGGGTTTTTTTTCTCGTCACAAATGTCTTTAGGTTTCTTACTTTCTGTAAAGATGTTTGTTTTTTCCTAATCTTCTCTATTATTAAAATCGGAGCTGGGTTTCCGTTCCAGTTCTTCGTCCTTATCTAGCCTAAACTTGTCATTTGGCTTTCTTACTATTTCCTGTAAAGATGCCTGACTTATTGTAAAAAATAAATGCATTATGCAACCCACTTGAACTGGAAAACCTAACAATAACAGTCGTCCTGTCTTTGATGACAGTTTCTATTTCCTAATAATTATAATTATCTTCGCGAGAAACGGTGCGTTTGTGTTTATGCTGCCAAACAGCCTCATAAAACTGAAGATAGCAGTTGTTTATGTCATTACAGAGATCGCACATCGAATAAAATGGGATCATGTGATGAATACAACCGAGTTTCCCCCTTTTCCTTCAGTCTTGCGTTCTGATTGGCTGCAGCTCCCCAGAGGCCCTTCAGACAGGCTCGTGATTGGCCGCCTGCTTTTCCATAGACTCACATTGCTTCCTGATCGCGCGAAGGAAATCAATAGTAGAAAAGTTGCAATTTTTTAATTCCGCGTCTGCAGCACCGATGCCGCTGACGTCACAGAGGTCGAAATGATACGCTTTACCCGCGGCGCGCTGCTCGCGCTCTTCTTCGCCGCGTTGTTGCAGTCGGTCCGCAGCGACTTTCAGACTCTCGCGCATCTGAGAGCGCGAGCCAGCGACAAAACCCAGTCCAGAGCTGTGGTGGATCTGCTCCGGAGGCTGCTGGGAAACCGATCGCGGGATTTCATCGTGTCGGTCAACAGGACAATGTCTAATGACACCTTAGACGTGTGCGAGCTGCGATCCGCGAAGAACAACAAGATCCTGGCGGTGGGCAGCACGGGGGTCGCGGTGGCCACCGGCATATACAACTATCTCAAATACTTCTGCAACTGTCATGTGTCCTGGTCTGGAGATCAGTTAAACGTCCCCCGACCTCTGCCTCCTCTCACCGGCGTCCTGCGCATCAACACCCCGCACAGGTAAACAGCCCCACAAAACACCTTTTATTCATGATGCTGTTCTTGAAAGTTTCATACAAGTACGTAAGCTATTTTAAAGTTTCAAAACATATTTAAAATTTTAAATTTGCAAAATGATGTCACACAAAGGTGATTTCAGGATAAAGGGAACGTTCTCAGAACTTTTGATAACGTTCTTTAAAGGTCTTTTAAAGTCACGTTAATAGAACGTTTGTTTAGAGTTAAATGGTCTTGAATGTTTTCAAAATGTTAGCACAAAAACTTTATAACATTTGGAAAAACTGTTAATTTAGTTTGAACCCTTTACTTGGACATTCATCTAGCATTTTTTAAATGTTACAACTTCTTTCAGAATATTCAGAGAACAGTCAGAAATCTTTTTTTATAATCTTTGCACAATTAAAACATTAAAATGTCTTTAAAATGACAAGTGTTTTTTTTTTTTTGTTGTTTTTTTAAATATAAGACCTTCGCTCATCTTAAGAAAACAAAGATATTTCTGATGAGAACTTTCTGACGGTTTGTAGACTGGAGTCTAAATGAAATGTTCCCAGGCTCAGAAATGCAGTAATGACATTGGTAAAATAATCTGTGGTTCAACCATGACTTTACAAAGCTACGGCTATACTTTTTGTGTACAAAGAAAACGGAAAGAACGAATTTGGCTTCATTAAAATTATTAACTGAACCACAGTCACATGAACTGTTTTACTATGTTTCAAACCTCAAAGTTCCACTAATGCAGACTCAGCATTGACATTTTTTTATTGTTACAGGTATCATACAAGCATTTTCTGCCTTTTCATGTTGTCGTTGTCATTTCTAAACTTTTCTTGTTAAACTTATACTATATATATATGTGTGTGTGTGTGTGTGTGTGTGTGTGTGTGTGTGTGATATTTGCCATTGTAGATATTATAATGAACACATTCCTCTTTATGGCAGTTCTAATGCTACAGACTACTGTATGTTTTTTTTTTTTTTTTGTTCTTTCTTTCTTTTGTAAAATCGATTATTATCGAATAATGAAAATAACAGATAATGCAATTCTCATTATCGATTAATCAGGTCTGCCTACAGTGTACATCCAGCCGGGCGCATTGAATCAGCACCTAATAACTCATTTCTGTGGGCAAGGTGCATCTAAAATAGCGAGGAAACAGAATGCAATGCTAGTCGATTTTTTTTCCGTATTATAATATTTTATAAAAGTGTTCATTTAATTGGAGAAGTGGTCAGCTATTAAAACATTAAAGCACAATTGATACAGTGCATTCTGTAAAATATTCACACTTTAAAGTCTCTTATACCAGAAACGTGTATCGCCAGTTTTCTCAGTGTGATTAAGTTTGCCTATTGTGATGTATTTTGTTCATATGCGAGCAACTAGAATAATTTCGAACCCGACTAATGCACACATCAGTAGCCGCCTAGATGAGACTGTGTGTGTTTTTGTTTCTTCTAGATGTTCTCGCGTAGCTCCAACAATGAGAGCGTGTTGTGCGTGATTTGCAAGACAATGAAAGCAGCGGCATTGTTGATACTCACCACTGTTAATGTGGATGTTTTGTTGGCGGCCAGACGTTTCTTGTTGTTGTCTGGTTGCGTGTTTGTCTCGTTAGTTCTGCATGAGCTGCTCTGTACTATGTGAGGCAGACAGTGAAATCCACATGACGTTATGAATGAGGTCATGTTCATTACAGCTCCGATAATAGTGTTAATGGGCAGATACGTCACTAGCTGGAGATGTGGAGGATCTACTGCGGAGAATTCATCTCATTTAGTTGTTTGTAGGTTCAGGTACTATCAGAACGTGTGCACCCAGAGTTACTCCTCCGTGTGGTGGGACTGGCCCAGATGGCAACGGGAGATTGATTGGATGGCACTGAATGGCATTAATCTTCCTCTGGCGTTTACTGGACAGGAGGTGCTATGGCAGGAGGTGAGGGGATTTCTTTAAAAACGGCCGATCACTTTATAGCCTTAGAAACGCGTATTGTCAAGTGTATGCGGCGCTTTATGTTTGTCCGTTTTTTTCCCTGATGCACTGTAGGTTTATCTGTCTCTCGGTCTGAACCAGACTGAGCTGGATCACTTCTTCACAGGTCCAGCTTTCCTAGCGTGGAACCGCATGGGAAACCTGTTTCAGTGGGGAGGACCGCTTCCTCAGTCTTGGCACGTCAAGCAGCTCTACCTGCAGGTACTCAACGGTCTTTTGATCAGATCAGATTACTGAAAGAAAAATGTATTGCAGAAACGGGTATTATTGGAAATGGGCAATGCAGTATTATTTTCCTTAGTGGTCAGATTTGGGATTTATTAAATTTTTTTATTATGTATGTTTTTATTATTATTATACGCATACATTATTATAAACTGTATAAAGACAAAAGTACATTTTTGTTAATGTATTTTTTATCTTTTTTTTTTATCAGTTTAAATGTAAACTATTATTAAAGAGGATTTTCACCTGCCATATGATAAAATTGGCAAAAAATATTGCAAACCCCTAATTAAGGGAGAAACATGAGTCATATGTAAATGTCAGAATATAATAGACCAGAAAATAAAATATATGAGCCACGTCTTTAGGATATCACAGAGACCTGGGCATAGTAATCACACAATCCTAATTTTTATATATGAACAACTCAACTGCATAGTAACATATTGCACTGCATTGCATTATGCATTGAATTTTTCTTAAAATGATTTAAAAAATTGTGCCATTTATTCCTCCAGTTTAAAATCCTGGACCGCATGAGATCTTTTGGGATGATGCCTGTATTGCCTGCTTTTTCAGGAATCGTACCTGAAGGTATTTCTAGGTAAAATTCCTCAAATCTGTCTTTCTTCCATTTAACATAGCTGTAGATTTTAATCCTGAAATCATGAAAGTGGTGTTGGTTATCCAGTATATTTTTGTGGTTTTTATATTTCCTTATTATTTAAGGTATTTAAAGTGCCCCTATTATGGGTTATGAAAGGTTCATATTTTGGTTTTGGGAGTCCCAAACAACCGGTTGACATGCATGCAAGGTCAAAAAACACTTTCATTTTCTCATAACATGCATATTTTTACCTTATTTGTTCAATGACTCCCAAATGATTTTTCAATGTTTCATTTTTCTAAACCCCTCCGGTAAGTGGTTGCCCTTATTTAAAGTAGAGTTCGTGAGCTTTTAATGCTACAAAAGCGACACTTCATGCAAATAATGAATTTTCATTTTCATGTTAACGTCAATAGTAAACGGCTTGGGATTCGTTTTGAACGCGGCTCTTTTCAATGATTCAAAGTTTCTTTCTTTTGAGAGACAGTAACTTTATTCACGGTGCACTTTTAGATGTTAACCTGTTTTCATTCACTTAGAGCCGTGTTAGACACTGCGTGAAAGCTCGTTTTCAAAAATCCATAATAGGGGCACTTTAAATGGCCAGTGCAGTAAAAATTTACTTGGTCTTGCCCATCATTTCTATTTCCCTCTCTTTAGCAAATATTTGAGAGCAAAGGCAGGAATAATCACATTCAGCAATGTCTTTTAGGTTGTTCCCCCAAGCAAACGTGACCAAGCTGAACCCCTGGAGCCATTTTAACTGCACCTACTCCTGCGCCTACGTGCTTGACCCACGTGACCCGCTCTTCCAGCGAATAGGAGCGCTCTTTCTGACCCAGGTCATTAAGGAGTTCGGAACCGACCACATTTACAACACTGACACCTTTAACGAAATGGCCCCAGCCTCTTCGGACCCCGCCTACCTGGCGTCTATCAGCCGTGCCGTTTTCAACACTATGACTTCAGGTAAACGCGCCCTCTTTGGTTGGTGCTGGAAATAATGTTGAAGTTGTTTCTTTGGGATAGCATTTGCTCTACCCACGAATGACCCGCTTATTTTGTGGGGCACAGTTGGGGTTCCCAACCCTTACAACTGCTCACACAGATGCGATGTGATCTCTCCTTCTCTCCTTTTACTCTCTCTCTGGCAGTGGACCCTCAAGCAATTTGGCTGATGCAAGGCTGGTTATTTATCAGTGACCCTTCGTTCTGGAAACCAGACCAGGTCAAGGCCCTGTTACACGGAGTCCCCCTGGGGCGCATGATTGTCCTGGATCTCTTTGCTGAATCCATGCCTCTCTACTCTTCCACAAACTCCTTCTACGGCCAGCCGTTTATCTGGTGCATGCTGCACAACTTTGGAGGGAACAGCGGTCTGTTCGGAACGGTGGAGAGCATCAATTCTGGTCCCTTCGATGCCATCGGTTATCCGAATTCGACTCTAGTGGGATTGGGTTTGACCCCCGAAGGCATCGAACAGAATCCGGTCATTTATGAACTAATGAGCGAACTGGCCTGGCGCAAAGAGCCAGTCAATCTTTCCAAGTGGGTGTCGCTGTACGCCTTACGCCGCTACGGTAGTATGGATGAGAATCTGACGACGGCCTGGCAGCTGTTGTTTCATAGTGTGTACAACTGCACTCTTCCGCAATACAAGAACCACAACCGGAGTCCGTTGGTGCATCGGCCGTCCCTGCACATGCAAACGGACATTTGGTACGAACCGGCTGACTTCTACAAGGCGTGGAAGCTGCTCTTCGAAGCCGCGTCAGGGTTAGCGACTCTGGAAACCTTCCGGTATGATCTTGTGGATGTGACGCGTCAAGCACTCCAGCTCCTCACAACTGAGTTCTACAAGGAAATACGAAATGCTTTCCAGGTAAAACCAAACTTAACAGTTATGTTTGATGTCGGCCGTACTAGTAAACCAGTACTAGTATGTTTGATTTTAACAATTTTATGCTTTTATCAGATGGTTTTAGCAACTTGGACTGCATTTAAGGAAGGGGTGTGCGAAAACACAATATAAGTATCATAATTTGGTAACTATTTGGAATATTTTGGATGAAAACCAGGAGGCATGTGACTGTCGCATTGACAGAATAGTCCATCTGCCATCAGTGGTTCAACTGTAACGTTAATGTAGCACCTTTTTGGAGAGTAATGCTGCATGCAAAACAAACCAAAGAACACATATGGCGACATATGTGACATATTATTGAATAAAAAGAAAAAAGTATCCTTGTAGCCTCATAACGGTTAAACCACTGATGTCAGATGGAGCATTCAGACAATATATTTCATACTTATCTCGACGTTGACAGTGTTATTTACTTGGCAATCACAAGCCTCGCAGTTTTCACCCAAAATATCTTAAATTGTGTTCCCCAAGACGAAAAAAAAAGCTTACGAGTTTGTAATGACATGGGGGAAAGTGATTAATGTCCAAATTTTAATATTGGGGTGGAGTAACTCTTTAAAATAAGCACTGCATATTCTTCATTGTGTAAATTAAATACATACTCTTATTAAAGTTACAAAAGTGATTTAGTCAAGAGGAGGTTTTCTCCCTTTTGTTCAATGACATGAATGACAATCAGCAGGAATATTAGACTGCTGTCACTTTAAGAGCTGCCCAGATCTAATATGCTGTAAGTCTTTTCTTTATGTTTCTGTTTGCTTTCACATAAGACCAAAATGACTGCGTTTACTATGATACTTACAAATATAACCTTCACAGATTCGGTCTAGAATCGTCTGATTCTATCGAACCCCCGGGTTTGTGTCCATCTTGTGTCACAAACACGCACAGTGTGCCTTACAGAAAAAAACTGACTCTGCATTTTACCAATATATTGGTATATATTGGCAGTTATTAGTAATTTGGCTCTATTAATCCACGCTTGTGTCTGTGCGCATCAGTCTTTTAACTCCTAGCCATTTAATTGCAGCTTTAAATGCACGATTACACTCACAGTTCAGGTAGCATTTCATTCAGACAGGCCGACCAAACAACACACCCAATTCGCACCTGTATTCTGTGCTTTATAATGTTCTTGTATTTGCGTGATTCTCAGGCTCAAAAGCTTCCCGACCTCCTAACCGCCGGTGGTGTGCTTGTGTACGATCTCTTACCTGAACTGGATCGCCTCCTTTCCAGCAACGAACACTTCCTTTTGGGCGTCTGGCTTGAGCAGGCTCAGTCTCAAGGTGTGGATGAGCACGAGGCACAGCTGTATGATATCAACGCTCGAAATCAGGTCACCCTTTGGGGACCCGATGGGGAAATCTTGGACTATGCCAGCAAGGAGTGGGGCGGTCTAGTGGAAGACTATTATTTACAGCGCTGGGGCTTGTTTGTTAATACACTGGTGGAGTGTGTGGACAGAGGAAGACCCTTTAAACAAGAGGTCTTCAACCAGGCCGTGTTCCAGGTTGAGAAAGGGTTCGTCTACAACCAGAGGAAGTATCCCTCCAAACCACTAGGGGACACGTATGAGATCGCGCGACGGATCTTCCTCAAATACTACCCATATGCCCTGAAAAGGCTAAAATGAAGGGAACTTGCTCGATACGGTGGCCAGCAGTGGTCGAAAAACAGCCAGCGTTTTATTTATCTTCTCACTTTTACTTTAAAATAATGGCCAAACTGTCACGAGAGACTACTTGTAGAAACTTCTAAATCTGATACCGAGGTTTACTGCATTACGAATGTGTTTTTTGCTAAAAGCAACGCGTTTTAAGTATCGAAGGAAATTCTGTGCAAGTAAGTAAATGCAAGCATGGGATCTAGCAAGCTCAATCACTGTGAGGACACTTTACGCTTTCTCGGTAAGGGGTGCGTTTGCATGCATTAGCAATGGCAGGGAATCAGTGGAATCAGAAAATCCTGCTGAGAAAATGTTAATTTTATCACCCCCTTAAGTATTGGCCTTGCAATGAGTTTGCCAAGTTCTGTCTGCATTTTTTTTTCAGGTTTCTGCTGAGGTTCCAGGTTTTTATGTTTGTCCGACATACTGTATAATTTTGTACAAATCTGTTTTTCCAGCCTTAAACTGTGTGAAATGGGGTGAGAATGTGTATAGATGCAGCACGAAGACATTGTTGTAACTTTGCTGTTTTGTAATATTACCAGAAACTGGGTCATTGCCCCAGTCTAGACCTGCCAGACAAAACACTTCAGCAGAAGTTGCAGGACATTGTTTTTTGTGTTTTTTCATTCACGAACCCAATGCAACAATATCTTTGAAATGATCCTGTGAATCATTGAAAGTTTATTACGGCACTAAGATTGAGTAGTAGAACTGTTTTTGGAGATTATGGACTGTGTTTAGTCAGATTTTAGTCTACAGTTTCTTTTTAGGTATTTTAATTAACCACCACAGGCAAGATGATAGTCACTAAGACCTTGTAAAACAGAAGTTTCTAAAATTGAAATGTTATTTTTGTATTTTGTCAAATAAAAGCTGTACTTTTCATACTTGTTTAGTATTCAGTCAAAGGCCTTCCCTATGTGCTGATAAAAGCATACGTTTCATTATATCTGGTATAGAATAACTTGCTATGCAATATTATACAGTTATGTAGCCTTATGTTTTATGTTTAAGATGCACAAACGTAAAATGTGTAAATGAAATATGCGCTTCATACAAGAGATACTCAATTATTAAACAACGTAAATAATTTACAATGATAAGATGAGAAATGTTCGTGTTTGGCGACATATAATGACTTTAAAAGGACGGAGGAATTCACAGCAGCTATAAACTACATTTCCCATAATTCATTAAGGTAGGAACTCTCGCTATCAGCCAATCATCAGTCAGTATTCCAGCACATGGCCGTCTAGGTCAACTGGACATGAGTTAGCTCTGCTGAGCAAAACATTAGTCTTTTATATAGTCATTATGACGAAGTCTGATACCAGACAGTTGTCTTCTGCGATTTTATTCCACATTTAGCATTTCTTAACACCCTGATCGGCAGAATACCCTCAGGTAGGTTGCGCTGAAGTAGTCTGGTGTTACAGTGTGTTGTTCCGGATCAACTGTGTTGTTTTTACACTAATCTGGAATCATTTATGGATAAATATAAGAGATCAACAAATGCTCAAAGTCTGTAGCTACAGTAAGTTATTAGATAATTCAGTGAAGTTACTGAATGTATCTCCTTGTGTGTGGATGAAATTCGCATGTTCTATTATTTTCGGTTTAATACAAAATCTTTAAGAGATTCTAATCAGAATTCCACGATTGAGAGCGACATGTCTATTAATTTCTGTTCTGTTCTATTCTAATTATTATTGTCATTTTAGTCAAGTTTTATTTATATTACTTATAGAGCGGTATGTTTAAAGGTTCCTTTTTGTTTAATTTTTAAAGGTTCTTTTTTTTTGTTGTTGTTCGAATTTTGCCAGGTTTTATTGAATTAATCAAAGTCTCCGTGATTCTAATTATTGTGACAATTGTTCTAATATTTTTAATTGAATTAATCAAAATTTGTGTCATACATATAATAGCTGAATTTTATATTGATTTTATTTATTATTCCAAAATAACAGTATAAGGTAGGAAATATTCAGCCTTAAAACAGTTTAAAGTTGCAATGTTTCATGCAAATAATAGTCCAACATACACAATTGCATATTTATTACTTTTATTAGTTTGCTGTTGTATTGTAGGCTGAATTCAAATGTTGTATTTTCACAGGTTTTTGCACAAACTGCATAAGTAATGTATTATTTTATTTATGTTATAATCAGATCTGTATTAGTGCTGCCAATTAATCACGATTAATCCTAGTTAAACGAACACTCCACTATTTTTGAAAATAGGCTCATTTTCCGACACCTAGTGTTAAACAGTTGAGTTTTACTGTTTTCTAATCCATTCAGCCGATCTCTGGGTCTAGCACTTTTAGCTGTAGCTTAGCATAGATCATTGAATCTAATTAGACCGTTAGCATCACGCTCAGAAATGACCTTTAGATATTTTTCCTATTTCAAATGTGACTCTTCTGTAGTTACATCACGTATTAAAACCAGCTATGCTCTCATTCCAGCGTAATAATCAAGGAATTTTTATTACCGTAACATGGATACAGCAGGCGCGGTGATATCACGCAGCACCTGAAAATGCTGGGGACTATTTTCAGGCACTGCGTTATATCATTGCGCCTGCTGTACCCATGGTTCCCAAAAGTAGATAAAAGTGCCACCGCCAAAGATTGGCTGAATGGTTTCGAAAACGGTAAAACTCAAACTTTTAATTCTAGGGGAGTTGGAAAATGAGCCTATTTTCAAAAATAGAGTAGTGTTCCTTTAAGATAAAAGTATGTGTACTGTACACATTTATTTTCTATATATTAATACACACACATGCATGTATATATTTAAGAAAAACGTGTGCATGATAAATGTACACAATGCACACGCTATATCACGTAAACAAAAACTTCTTTTGGATGCGATTAATCGCTTGACGGCACTAATCTGTATCATGTCTTTCAGCTCCTCAGATCATAAAGGCGCCATCAGCTGTCCATCATGTCTATGTTCAGCACCGGTATCCTGGTCCTCACGTCTCCGTTGCACGTCCTTCCTCTCCGCATCGCTCCCGTCCTCTCGTCTGCCGCCCAGGTGGTCGAGCGCACGCTTTACGTCCATCTGCACCCCGGCCTCAACCTGGGCACGGGCGGGCAGGTGAGGCCCGCCTACATCCCCCCCGTGGTGGATCTCTGCGCTCTCATCTCCCGCCTTTACAGCAACGCCGCGGACATCTGCGCGCACCTCGATGTCAGAGTGCTGCTCAGCAATGTCCGTGCCCAATCAGCGGCGTTGAGCGGAAACGTCGGCCCTTTTCCCGCCCCGCAGACGCTGTCCCATTCGCCGGAAGTGGTGCTCACAGACTTCCCCATCCAGGATTCGGGCCAGTCCTCGCTGGTCACCCAGTGCTTGCAGAAGTACGCGGGTCACTGCTACGTCTGCAAACCGAGCCTGTCTTCGGTGCTTTTGTACCCCCGACTGAAAGAGGTCGAGGAAGAAGATGATAGAGGAGGAAGAGGCACATTGTTAAAGCCTTTAGAGACGTTCGGTGATGTGGTTGTTGGCGGCACTTTTGACCGTCTGCATGGCGCCCACAAGACCCTGCTGAACATTTCCTGTCTGATGGCCAACAGGCGCTTTGTCATTGGTGTGTGTGACCAGGAACTACTCAAAAGTAAGTGGAGACCCTCAGAATCTTTAAAGGAACAGTTTGCTCAAAAGTGAAAATGTAGCCATCCAAGATGCAGATGGTTGTGCTTCTTCATTGAATTGCCATTGCTCGGCAGTGAATGGGTGCCGTCAGAATGAGAGTTGATAAAAACTGATGATCCACACCAGTTAACATCTGGAGACACAGAAAGATGTTTGTAAGAAACAATACATCAAGACATTTTGCTTTCACTGGAGAAAGCAGAATTATAGATTATGAACTCGTATTTTAGCCAAACATGGAGATTTTTGCTTCACAAGACATTAACTGATGGACTGGAGTGGTGTGGGTTATCGTGACGTTTAACTCTGACGGCACCCATTCACTGCAGAGCATCCAACATAATACTAAATTTCCCCAAATCTGTTCGAAGCAGCTCCAAAAAGGCTTTATGGTGGTTATTTAGCATCTGGATGAATGTCTAGTAATGTTTGAGATGTTTCACCACCGTAGTTATCGTTGCGATAAACCGCTTGATAATATGACAAAACAGTGTGACCTGGAAAAAAAGCTCATTTTCTAGGGATTTCTTAAACGTGTCTTGATTTTTGTGTAGATAAGGTGTTGAAGGAGTTAATAGAGCCGTACGATCAGCGTGTGCAGAAGCTCCGCGACTTTCTCAACGACGTAAAACCATCGCTCAAGTACCAAATCGTTCCTCTCTCCGACCCCTTCGGGCCCTCCATAAGCGACCCTGAGCTGCAGTGCATTGTGGTCAGCGAGGAGACGAGGAAAGGGGGTGAAGCTGTCAACAGGAAGCGTGTGGAAAATGTGAGAACGTTATTTGTTGTTATCCAGTGCCTATAAAAATCTTTTATCGTTAGACCAGAGAACCGCAACCTTGATATACAGTAGCTCAAAATGCATTTGTGAAAATAAAACAAACATACATTACTGTTCAACGGTTTAGGGTCAGAATTGATGCTTTTATGAAGCATGTATGCATTCAATTGATCAAAAGTGGCTGTGAATACATTCAGAATGTTACAGAAAAGCTGTTCTTTTAAATTTTGTACATCGAAAAAAATTGCTTGATTTCACAAAAATATAAAGCAGCTAATCTGCTTCGAACATTAATAATAATTATAAATGTTTCTTGAACGGCAAATCTGCATATTAGAATGATTTCTGAAGGGTCGTGCGACACTGGAGTAATGATGCTGAAAATTCAGCTTTGCATCACAAGATTGAATTAGATCTTATAATATATTAAAAAAGAAAACGGTTATTTAAAACTGCTCTTATAATATTACAGTTTTCTTGTATTTTTGATCAAATAAATGCAAATAAATGAGCATAAAAGACCAACACAATTACCAACTCCAAACATTCGAACAGTAGTGTATTAAATAATTGGTGCTGTCAAACAAATAATAGTGATTAATTACATTTTTTCTTTATATAATATGTGTCTTTGTACTGTATTTATTATGTATATATTAAAACACACAGTATATATTTTTTAAGTATTTACATGTAAATGCATGTGATACATAAAAAAATTATATATATATATATATATATATATATATATATATATATATATATATATATATATATATATACACAGCACTAAAAATAATAATATAATTTAAGTATATTGATTATGAAGCTTATATCTGAAAGCTTTCGGCTCTGGCAGTTCAGTGTGAATTTTTTTGTCACCTCTCAAATGTTTGATCCTCAGTAAACCATAAACTAGAAACCGGTGAACTTTGACCTTCATCATCCACGTGTGCTGGTTTGGACTTCGCTGTTGTCCGTGCATTCAGTCAGTAATTTCTTTATGGTACGTGACTAAGTGCTGTTTTCCGTGCAGGGATTGGCTGAGCTGGTTCTGTACGAGATCCAGCTGTTGAAGGACGCCCATCATGCTGACATCGAGGAGGAGAAGATCAGCTCCTCCAGCCTGAGAACGAGATTGCTGGGAACGCTGCTCAAACCTCCATCTGTACGAACATCCCACTCACTAGCACTTACAGCTATCACATACTTCACATAATGCTCTTCGTCTGTTGATCAATACGTCATGGATTCGCTTTTATTTATGCATCTTTTCTAAACTAAGAGGACTTGGTGAGTAGTGTGTTTTTATTCAGGACGAATCGTTGCACAGACGATTTTCAGCTATTTTCTATAGTATGCTTCGAAAACACTACTATAAATTACTGTAGTATTTTTTCATGTGGGAGTATTTGTTTGATCAAAAATACCATAAAAACAGTGATATTGTGAAAAGCTATTGCTAAAAGCTAGTTTCCTATTTAAATGTATATGAAAACATAACTCGTTCCTATAATATAAAACTGAATTTTTAGCATCATTACTCCAGTCTTCAGTGTCAAAAGATCCTTCAGAAATCATTGCTGTAACATTTCGTATTATTGAAAACGGTTGTGCTACGTCATATATTTGTGGAAATCTTACTGACTCCAAACATATCATATGTAATGTTAGATATTGTATAGTTTCATCAACATTTTAACTGAGTTTTTAAATCTATTCAGGCGATCTCCAGATAGCACTTTTAGCATAGCTTAGCATAGATCATCGAATCCAATTAGACCAGTAGTAAAACTGGCGGAAAAAATGAAAAGTTGGGATTTTCTAGGCCGATATGATTAGGAACTATAATCTCATTCCAGCATAATTTCCGCTGGTCTTAGTATACAATATAACTACAGAAGAGTCACGTTTTAAATAGGAAAAATATCGAAACTCCTTGGTCATTTTTGAGTGTGATGCTACTGGTCTAATTGGATTCAATGATCTATGCTAAGCTATGCTAAAAGTGCTATCACCAGACCCGGAGATCGGCTGAACGGATTAAAAAACAGTAAAACTCAGCTTATTTACTATGGAGGAGTTGGAGAATGAGCCTATTTCTAAAAAAAAAGTGGAGCACACCAGAAATGCCTTTTTCTAAGCATGTTTATAAAAATGACTTAAATATGACCTAATCCTGGTTTAGGCTTAGCCCTGTTTATGAAACCGGGGCATTGAGTGTTACTCTGATTTCCTCCACATAAAGGCAGAGCTCTTAGTATCGGTTCGGTTTGCCCTTCTTTTGTTTGCAGCCGCAGCCGGATCTTCCTCTGGATCCGTATGTGATCGGTCTGACGGGGGGCAGCGGCTCGGGAAAGAGCTCTATAGCGCACAGACTGGAGGGTCTCGGCGCCGCGAGGATCGACTGCGACCAGCTCGGCCACGAGGCTTATCTGCCAGGAACATCGGCTTATCAGAAGGTCGTCCGGGAGTTCGGCCCAGGTATGTTTACAGCCACCGAATGAACGTGGTTTATATGCAGTTTGTGAAAAGCGCGTTCGCTTCTCTTTTGCCGCCAGATGTTCTTAACGAGGATAAGAGCGTCAACAGACGAGCGCTGGGCGGAAAAGTGTTCGGAAACCAGGTAATTTCACTCGGCGGGCGAACGCGATTCGTTTGCGGAGCGCGTTCGTTCAGTCCCGTGGGTATTGCGTTTGTGTGTGTTTTCAGGAGCGCCTGAAAGCTCTGACGGACATCGTGTGGCCTGAGATCGCTCTGCTGGTGAAGAAAAGAATAGAGCGAGCGAAAGAACAGGGTGAAGCATTTCTCGTGCTCTCGCTGAGGCTTTTCGGTTTTGATCGCGATTGATTCTCACTTCCTGGTTTCAGGCAAGCGTGTCTGCGTGGTGGATGCGGCTGTGTTGCTCGAGGCGGGATGGACATATTTGGCGCATGAGGTTTGGGTGGCAACCGTCCCGGAGGAAGAGGTATTCAAGCTTTAATATGGACATAACAGGGTTTTCTAAAGGTTGAAAAGTTTGAGACCACATTCTGGGATTCAAAATTAGAACTTTTTGAAAATTTGAAAAAAATTTGAACCTGATATATATGAAATATTTTAGGTTTTCATTGTTGTTGAAAGAAGTCTCTTATGCTCACAAGGGCTGCATTTATTTGCTAAAAAAAAATACAGTAAAATTGTGAAATATTATTACAATTTAAAACAGCTGTTTTCTATTTGAATATATTTAAGTTTCATTAATTCCCGTTTTACAAAACTACATTTTCAATTTCTCATGATCCTTCAGAAAACCTAATATGCTGATTTTCTGCTCAAGAAACATTTCATATCATCAATGTTAAATAGTGCTGCTTATTATTTTTGTGGAAACATTTGGTTTGCTTAAAGTTAATTTTAAATAAACTACTAATATTTTTACTAGTAAAGACTGTATGTTCTATGTGTACTTATGTATATATAAATACTCACATAGGACACATTGATACATAAACTACCCACATATTTTGACTATTTATCTATATCCATATATTAAATGTGTTTATAATATAAATTACATCTAAATTTTTTCTAAAATAAATACATGTGTGCGTTATATATACATAAATATACACAGTACACACATGTAAAAAACGTTTACTTTGGATGCGATTGTTTGACAGTACCAATTTTTACTGAATGAGTGTTAATTTCTGTATGTAACGTATGCATTTGAAACATTAAATTTCTGTTTCTTTTGAGCAATTTAATATGTCATATATATATACACACACACACACACACACACACATATACAAATAAAATGAAAAATGTCACTAATAATCAAAGACCTTTATGCCTTACTGTATACAGAACAGTCTTGTAGATGTTGTAACTTTTCTCAGGCAGTGAAGCGTATAATTCAGCGAGACGGTGTGAAGGAGGAAGACGCTGTGAGGAGACTGAAGAGCCAGTGGCCAAATGCAAAGCTGATAGAACATGCCAACGTAGTGCTGTGCACGCTGTGGGAACCTGACGTTACTCAGAGACAGGTGCGCACACACACACACACGATCGGGCTTTATTAACCTCAAAACACGCAGCTAATCACCGGTCCATGTGTTTCCTCAGGTGTTAAAAGCTTGGACTTTATTACAGCAGCGGATTCAGACGAGACGAGAAGAAACCGGATCTTCACCCTGAGACAGACCTCAATACGAATACAAGCAGATTTTAACAGAATTTAGTCAAATAGTTGAGTGATGTTTCAGAACCGAAATGACAGTTTCAAAAGAAAAATAATCATTTACCATTTGTTGCATCAAACGTTTGTAACCTTCATAAAACAAGTGAGCCAGTATCAGTTCTTATGCGGCTCTTCTCTTGTGGAGGAAGAGGTTTGGGACAGAAAACACCAAGCACTTTTAATAGACCCGCAGCTTGCGGTTTACCATTTTTTCTTTGTGCCTATCATCAGAAATGTTATCATAACTCTGTCGCACTGCCATTTATGGATTTTTGTAACCGTAGTTTTCAGTGGAAAAGGCTTAGAGTTTTATAGCGGTGTAGATTTATGCTGAAAGAGATGGTTGTTAGTCTAATATTGTGCCTCCTGAAGACCAAAGTTTAAAATGAATGTCAGATTAACCCATAATAGACCAAACGGTCAGTGATCGAATGCAAATTTGATGTAATCAAAGTTGTTTTAAGTTACCAGTTAAAAATAAAAAACAAACACATTTCATAAAACTTTAATGCACTTAATCTTCATACATACACGCATAAATTAAACTCTTAAAAACTCTTAAATTAGGCAGAATCAAAGCCGGGGGAGCAATGCTCAAAATTAGTAAATGGCGGCTAAAACTTCACAGCAAAAATTATAGAATTAAAACTAACTTTGCAATTTAAAAACCAACAATTCAGAAACGGTGAACCTTTGCACGTTTGTCCTTCAAGCTTGGCGTTGCAGATGTGCGTTCTAGAGCTGCACTGTGAGTCTGGCCGAGCTCAGCGCCTGCCCCAGGCTGTTGGACGCACAGCATTTGTAGATCCCAGAGTCCCCCGGTTGTACTCGAGCGAGGGTGAGCGTGCAAGTGCCGTTCTGATCGTAATTCATCTGAACCCGTCCGTTCTTCTCCAGCGGGGCTTCGTCGAACAGCCAGACCACCTCAGGGTCGGGATATCCTGCAAACGGAGGGCACTTCAGTGAATTGCGGTCCGACCGCCAACGTATACCGCAGGGGGATCGTGTTCGGATGCAGCGGTTTAATTTCCGACAGAGGTACCTTGTATCGTACAGGCCAGGTTCACCATGGCTCCGCTGCTCTCAGTCAGGTCGTGCAGGGCTTGATGGAATCGGGGTTCACTCCACAACTGATTTTCCAGAGATGCCACAGCTCGTTCGGCCTCTTTCCCCAGAGCATTGGCTGGAAACACAGCGACACCATGAGAAAGTCAATCATCAAATCAATCATCCTGAGATAATATAATAGCTTTGAACACTATTTGTTGGGCGAACATGTTCTTACGAGTCATACCGTCTACAGAAATGGGAGACAGCTGTCCGTCAGATTTGCTCCAGCGAGCCATCCTTGTCAGCGCGAGCAATGCTTTTCCGGTTTTCTGCAGGATAAAACCGATATGCAGTTTACCAAAAAAGCACAGGAACTTTAATCCGTAAAAACCATCGGACATCTTTATATAAAACCAGAAGATACCCTCCTAATGTCCATACCTTCCATTTCTGTCGGGCCAGGAACCTTCTCATCTTCTCTTTATTTAGGGATTTGGTTGATCTGGAGTTTGAGTCGTCAAATAAGGCTATCCAGGGATGAGCCAATGCTTTCTCGCAAGATAGCCTCGTTCTAGGAGTGTAAAAATTAAAACGTTCATATGTAGAGTAGAATATGATGCTTGCATGCTTCCATTCTGCACTGGAAATTATCAACTGATTAAAAACATGACTCGAGTGAACATTACAAATCAAAATATTACAGTGAAATAACTACAATTAAAAACGGGGAAAGAAAATTAAAAATGTGCTGGGCAATGACTAATAAATTAATTGCATACAAATAAGTGTGTGTACTGTGCATAATTATAAATTATTTGTCAAACAATCTTGATTGTGTGTAAAGATAGAAGAGAGAAAGAAAAATATAAATGCATGTATATAAGAAATTGTGTTGATATTAGATATACAAGTTATGACTATAAATACATTAAAATATGCATGTCTATTCATTTATTAGAAGTGATTAACCGCAATTAATCATTGCCCATCACTAATAGAATTACGTCAAATATACTAAAACAATTGTTGCAGATCCTTGGCAGAATACAGTAAAACGTGGATGACGTGACTATGCTTCACCTCTTATCCTTCCTAAGCAGGCCGCTGATGAAATCTTTGGCCTCATCTGTGATCTCATCGAAACTCTCAGGATCAAACTCCCACTGCGCGGCCGTAACCAGAGCCAAGGTCTCCGCATCGTTGTTTCCCTGAAAAGGAGACTCGCCACTCAGTCTGGAAACGATGGAAGAGAAAAGGCATTAATGGAGCAAAAAGCACATGGGTCAACAGAATCAAGGTGGCATCCATAAACCGCTTACAGGATGTAGCAGATGACTCCGATGCTCCACATGTCGGTGGCCAGATCTACAGGCTCGTAGTTGACGACCTCCGGGGCCACAAACTCTGGAGTCCCATGCAAGACCATCAGACGTTTACCAGCCTCTGAAAACGCCAAAACAATTCACAGCTTTTATTCTATACTCTATAAATGTATAGAAAATGTGCATTAAAAATGTCGTCAGTGTGAAAAGTGAGTTTTGCATTTCATACGAAGCTGGACAGTTTTACGGTGTTAATTTGTTAGCCCCATTTATGAACTGAAATTCCAAGATGTGATCATTTATCAGCAGTACAAAATTAAAAAAAAAAAAAAAAAAAAAAAAAAAAAAAAAAAGGATTTTTACAAGTGGCCTAAAATCTGTCTCAAATGACAGAATGGTCTTGATCGACTGTATAAATAATGTATTTATTTTTAAAAATATAATAATATATGTTTGTTATAACAAATTTATAATAATAATAATAATTATTATTATTATTATTATTATTATTAATTAAAATTAATTAAAAGAGGTGATCTTATAAAAGAAATGCAAGCTGTAGGCGTTTACATTATGCAATATTTCAAAAGGGAGAATATAATAGAACAATTACAGCAATGAGATTCTTTAAATACAGCGGTCTACATAAAATATAAAATCTTCCTAGTGATCCTCCAGTACAGTAGGTGGCGGTGTGCACCTGCCCAGTTTGTTTGTAACCCGCAGAAGTAATCCACAGAATAACTACAGCGGATTCCCAAAGCTAGGGTTTTCTAGCTAATGTTAGCTATGCCTGCATCACGTAAATGCATGTTTCCTGGTTGTGATAATTTACAGAACAGTTCGGCTACTTTATTCAAATTTCCTAAAGACGACGATATCAGGAAGAGGTGGATTCGTTTCGTAAAGGGCCACCTTAACGGAGAACCGAGGATCACCAGCAACACCCGCCTCTGCAGTGAACATTTTACACCCGATAGTTTTGCAAACTTTCACCGGAGACAAATGGGATTCACTGACAATCCTCTGTTACTGGTCAGCGGCGCCGAACCGACCATCTCCCGCCCCGTGCTTCATCCTCCAGTCCCGCCGATCTCCGGGGCGCGTTCACCACGGAGTGTAAGTGACATTGTGTGCTTCTGTTATAATGATAGTAACGTTAGTCTTCAGACCTTCAGTCTGGCAGCAAAAAGTATGGGATTTGAAACCTTTTTGACAGACAGGAAAAGTAACCAATCACGTCTCGTTTTGTACAGCGTCATGTCTAGGGGCGTGTCTTTACAGTAATAACAGACCGGCGTGTAAACTTTGGGACTTAATTCATTAAGTTTTATGTAATGCCAGTGTAAAATTGAATTTTTATATATAAAAATAAAATATATATATATATATATATATATATATATAAATAAAATTGAAATTAGTTTTATAAAATATTAAAAAAAAATATATTATCCTAAATACAAGCCAAAATTCATTCTATCTTAGGACAACTTTTTTGATCCACTTCAAATGTTGATAACTGCACTTTGGATGTACTTTAAATAATAAATTTAAAAAAACTAATTGATGATTGGAATTACTGCAGTGAATATTTTGCAAGTAGTAAAAATTAAAATATTACTATATATTATTATTATTATTATTATTATTATTATTATTATTATTATTATTATTATTATTATTATTGTTATTATTATTCATCAAGATACAAACAGTACAAATACTCAAACAGTACATCCTTAAAAATAATCCCTGGACCATACAGTGATTAATAACATTAGAGAATAAAATCCAAAATAGTATTGCGAGTCACCACAAAAACTGTATAGGTGTCTGATTAAATTTTTTTGGCGTGAAGTTTATGGTGTAGACTAAAATGCACCGTTTAGGCTTTTCTAGATTGATAGCTCATTTACTTGGCGTTTTCTTAACCATTTAAAATCTGGCCAGGTAGTTTGCACGCTTTCTCTTTGAAGTCAAAAGCTCTCCGGTACAGTAGGTGGCGGAAACGCACTTTAAAAACGTGGTAGTCGCCGCCGCTCGAGATGTTGATCCTGGAAGTGCTTCGCTGGTTATTTACAGCAGAAGAACGGGGATGTTCTGTGCGAGTGTCGTGCGTTTCTTTCAGCGTTTTGCTTTGGATCCTGGTTCGTTCCTAAAATGGTGCACGAGCGTGCATTTCCAGGATGCAAGAACTTAAAGAAAAAATTGCGTAAGAGTGCGTTCGCGAGCTTTGCAGTGAAGCCTTGGCTTAATATTTATCGGAATATTACGTTCTCTCTTCGCTACTTCAGGCATATGAAGTGGTGCGGTGAACATTTTTCACAAGACGATCTCAGAGCAGATCAGGGAAAGGCACGACGAGCTTTTACGAATACAGCCGTGCCTGATATTTATTTACCAAAAAGGCATGCACTTTTTTTTGTTTTAAAACCATTTTAACGATCCCTCGATGTTATGATGCGTTACAAATGTGTAGTTTACAAGAGATTGGTCGTTACAGGAGACTTTGAGTGATACATCACCGATCAGCCAGGACTCTTATTCAGAAGAGGAAATGGATCACTGTTACGCGCTAACCGCAGAGCTTCAAACTCTGCCAAAGAAGCGAAGGAAGTCCGACGTTAAGAAGAGAGAAAGAGACAGGCTGAGGCAGAAAAACAGAGTAAACATCGGCGTGGCTTATTCCAGATGGAAAGCGCTGAAAGCGGAGAAGGGCATGAAGAACGACGCGGAGGTTGCTTGTTATCTGCTGGACAGGTAAGGAATTATGCGCTTGCGGAAGAACACTTAACCGACCGGAGCTACTTCTCTCTGTTTATGTCTATGGCGAATCACGCAGGTGCTGGGCTACTCCGCAGCAGTTCCTAACAGAACCAGTCTAAAATAGTCCGAGTCTAAAACGTTATTAGGTGTACCGTAGTGATTCTGGATAAGCCAAAAAAAAAAAAACACTTGTAAAATGGAATCATCGTGTACATTTTGGATTTACAAAGAAAAAAAAAAAGTTACTACGGTGACGGAGTGAATGTCAAAACTCTTGGAACCAATCAGCGGTAAGGGGCGTGTCTAGTAAACACAGGGAGAAGAGACCGTGCACACGGTGCAGGTCGGATGTTAGCGGAGAGTATAGTTCGAGATGGCGGATAATAAAAGGAAAAAGAAGAGAATTTCGGTGGAACAAATCATTAAAAAGAAGGGTTACGATCAGGCAAGAGCCAGGACCCGGCTTTCCAGCGCTGGAGAGAACTCAAGGAGCGGGACGGCCTAGAATCGGACGCCGATGTTGCTTTGTTTCTTCTTGACAGGCGAGTAACTTTTGCTCGGATGTGTTTGTTCATTTGCAATCCTATTTTGGTTCGCTTCGCTTCACATATGAAAAAGGCATATTGATTTCCACACCTTAGATGCATATGGAGCGTGCAAACGCGTCGTTTCACGTGATCCCCCGTTTTATTGATCGCTTTAAATCTCCTAATCTTGTCAACTGCATGCGATTTAACTACTTAGACTGTCGTTCAGTTGTTCATGAAAAAGGTGCTTTTGGGGGACGTAAAGGATGACTTTATCGACATGCATAGCGGATAATAAAAAGGGGGCGGGGCCCCGTTAGGGTATGTTTGTTTTGTGCTTTCAGAGATCAACATCTTTTGGCAAAATCATCTTAGCGCGAGTATATAAAATACAAGCATTTGAATTACGCGCGTTTAATAAGGTGCAGTTAGTCATGTGATGCTAGTTTAAAGGAACAGCTTTTGTAAATGGGCTGATTATCCAACTAATACTAGTTAATAAAGTTGAGTTTTGGAATCCATTCAGCCCTTTTAGCATAGCTTAGCATAGACCATTGGATCCAATTAGACCAGTAGCATCGTGTTCAAAATTGACCAAAGGCTTTGCTGTAGTTATATCATGCACCAAGACCGGCAGGAAACAAAATAAGGCTGATATTATTAGGAACTATACTCCCTTTCCAGTGTAATAAATATTAAAATCGTATTCTAGAAAACCCAGACATTTTACTTTCCACACAGACGTTTTCATTAAGACATCTCTAATAAAAATTCAATTCAATCTGGAACTTAAGGTTTTGACTAGTTCGCTTATTGCAACTTTCATGCTTTTTATTTTTTGTTTCTTAAGGGTGTGTGGTGGGCATCTTTCGCAAGAGAAGTCTCAGAGAAAGAGAGGAAGACCCCGGAAATCAGCATTCGCATCTACAACAAAAACCGAGGTATGTGCATTCAGGTAAAGATCGCGCGCATGTTTTTATAGTAATTCTAATCAACCGTTCACGCATTTGGTTTACACCGTATCGGATGCAACTTACTAAAATCTCAAACAAATCGTCATAGGAGACTCTGAGGGATTCCCCTCAGCCCAGATGGGACTCCCAGTCAGACTCTGAATCCGTGCCGAGTCCAGATCCCCAGCCCACAAACGTTGAGGTCCTTGGGATCTGCTATGATCTTCCTCCCTTTCAGCCATATCAACCAGTAAGTGCTCGCACGTCACACGTTTTTCTCCATTACTACGGTACTTTTCAATGCAGCACGTCTATGAAATGTTTTTTTTTTTCCTCCCACATTATTCTGCAAGTAGTTATTTTCAGCTGTACGTGCCGCTTTAGAGTTTCCGATCCAATTTTTTACATTTCTCCCATTTTATTTTTGCCATAAATTCTACGAAATACTTAACTATATGGCCGTGTCACTCATGTAGGATAAAGAACCAAAGCCTGAACGACTAATAGAGGATGGATTTGACCCAGATGTCAGGATGGGTTACACAGAGGAGCAAAACGGTACGATGGAGAACGGCACAGCTCCAGAGGAAGACGGCGCAGTGCACTGGGAGGAAAGAAAGGTTGGTCAAAACGGACAGCCGAGTAAAAGTGATCTAACTAAAGAATGAAAGCTGGACACTTGCCAGTCGTCTTTCCTTCACTATTCAATCCAACTCTTTCGGTGTAATTAATCTATGGAAATATTCGAGCATTAAATACGTCTTTAATTTCAGTCGAAAGTCCAAACTGGTCACTGATTGTTGTTTTGTCTCGTAGGATGAACTCGCACGGACCGCCCTGCGATTGGAGGAACGTTTAAACGCCATGAGATCTTTGTCTGATGCCGCTTCAGATCCCATTTCGGCGACAAGAGGAACAGTAGATCGGAACGAAAAAAAATGGACGGTCAATAAATCCAGGTTGACGGGACTGTTCAGAACCTGCCATCAGTGTGGCGAGCCGGTTCTGGAATTTAAAACTTTAACATCCGGGAGTCTGATTCGGATTCAGTGGGAATGCTCAAAAGGACATCTCATGTGGCTTTTCCCCAACCACAACCCGACATGACCCACTGAAATCAGACCGGGATGAATGTACTGCAGTGCATCTAGATTTATTGAAATGCGAATAAAGTCAGGTTTTTGGGGGTTTTTTTGTACTTTGCACTCGCTTTTTGAAAATGAAAAATCGCTCACCGAGTTTGCAGGCCAATCCGAAGTCGATGATCTTGATGAGCGACCCAGCGCCGTTCACACAGACGATGTTCTCCGGCTTCAGGTCGAGGTGAACGATGCGTTTGCGGTGGATGTACTGGATTCCTTCCAGGATCTGACGCATGTAGTTCACGCTGTTGGGTTCTGTGTGCTCGAAGTTCTCATCCACTATCCGTTCAAACAGCTCGCCACCTGCAATGCTTCAACGAGGCAGAGCATTTATGGGTTAGAAGGGCACGTTGGCTTCATTTTTACACAGAAGTTTGGATTTAAAGTGCCTCCAATATGCATGTCAACCCAAAAACAAAGTATGAACCTTTCAATAAAGGGGCACTTTAAAAGCTTAGTGACTTTTTAATTAAAAAAAAAAAAAATTTGGCAGATAAGAACTTGAAGTTACAGATAGACCACTATAAAGCTTAATTCTTAATGAAAACATGCTCATTATGAGGAGCATTCTAGCCTTTAAATTTTTTAAAAGCCTGGTCTGATATTTTCCTTAACATCGGCATTCTTAAATTAAAATGAAGTTAATGGATGGAAGAGGAGTGTGTGTGTGTGTGTGTGTATATAGAGTCACTTTAAAGAGACGTGGATTATATATATATATATACACTCACTACTCAAGAATCATGACGATCTCAGACGGGGTGTCGTAGGCTGCGAGACACTGCACCAGCTTCGGGTGATGGATTTCCTTCATCAGGTTGATTTCTTGACGCGCTGCCGTTTTCTCTCTGGAGACACGGGCCCGGTAGAACTTTCCAGCATACACCCGGCCCGTTTGCTTATGGGTCATCCTGTACACCTCTCCAAACTTCCCACTGCGGAGATACAAGGCAGCCGGTTACAATAAATGATCAACTCTAGACTCGATTTACGAGATGGCTGATACTCACACTCCCAGTTTTTCGTGGACATTGTAATGATCCCTGGCTTTGTGTGTGGTGTCGGGCACAACCTCCACATACGAGGTCACTTCCTGTTGCGTCTCACCTGTAACATTAATCTCGCTTTAATTTCTTGCTTGAAAATTACTGGCTTTGGAAAAAAAACTAGCATTCTATATACACAAGTTCTTTTTTTCTTTAAAATAATACTTTAATAATTTGTGTAAAGTATTTTTAATATTAGCTCAAAATCTATTTTAAATTTTGTAAATAAACCACGAATTTGTATCATTTTAACTACACATTATTTAATTACAGAACACATATACATTATTTTTAAAATGTTAATATTTACCTTTAAAATTCTTAGTAAAACTAGCATTTATAATTTAAATCTTAATTCACACATTTAATGTAATGTTGGTTAAATTTTTTAAATAATTTAATACATTTTAAATATGCAATACAAATAAATTTGCTCTCCTATATTCACTGCATGCATAATTTGTATACTGTACACACTACATGTGCTGTATTTACTAGAGAAACATGAAGACCATGACCTAACAGTGGTTTAAGAGTTTGACTACCTGCAGTGTTCATCTGAATGCAGTCGGACTCCTCGCTGGGGTCACTGACTCCCGCCGTGTTACAGGCTCGCACCCTGAAGCGATACTTTCCCTGCGGGTCGAGACCAGAGCGGACCCGATACGAGGTGTTCGGACACTGGTTGATGAGCTCAGTCCAGTCTCCGGGCTCGGTTTGGTCCAGTCTCTGAAACTCCACCACGTAGCCCGTGATGGCAGAACCTCCGTCAAAACACGGCCCAGACCAGGACAGGACCAGAGATGTGCAGGTCAGGTGGGACACGAACGGACACGAGGCTGGGGGGTCCGGATGATCTGAAGAGAAACACAAAAAGTAAATGAGAAGCAAGATTATCGAGAAGTTCAATTTAAAAAGATGATGGAAAATGACAAGAGGGACAAAAAAAAGTTATAATACATAGTGTATACAGGTATGTGTGTGTGTATATAAATTATATTAGTCAAGCAATTAAATCACACCCAAAAATACATTTGCTTACATATGCACACATACATAAATTTATATAAATCAATTTGAATTTTTCTATTATCTTCCATTTTCAGTACTTAATTTTAATAGTTGTGTGTGTGTGTGTGTGTGCATATACACGTTAACTTAAAAATAAATACTGAAAAAAATATTAAAAAAAGAAAGATTAATAGAAATATTCACATTCATTAAAACCCCTAAAATTATATATATATATATATATAAAAAAAAAAACAAAAAAACAGTTATACAGAGAACAATTTGTTGATTTGTTGTCATGCCACCAACATTGATATAGATCGATTAGAGTACTTCAGATCTTACCAATGACACAGAGGCTTACGGTCCAGTGAGCGGTGCCTCCTCGGGTCCGAACAAAGAGGGAATAATTTCCCACATCTACAGGAAGAACGTCAGAGAGAACCAGGCTGCTGCTACTGCTGGTGTTCGTCACACGCACTCGCGGCCCTTCCAACACAACCTAAAACCATCCACACTAAAAGGTCAAACAAGGCCCTTCCAAATGCATTTCAAGCAAGAGTTTTGTGGCGGTTCTCAAGTTAACACAGGTGTGGAGAATCACATCAATTAAATGCATGTTCGGCTAAAGCTCCGTGAACGGCTCAGACCTTTTCAGTGTCATGAATCCAGCAGGAAGCCACAGGCCCGGAGCTTCTGAAGCGACAGAGCAGTCGAGCGGTTCCTCCAACACAAACTACAACCTGCTGCTGGGGATCCAGAAACTCAGCTACTGCACCTGGAGAACAAAAACGTCTTTAACAACAACACGGAGCCTCCGCCTTCATGCGCTTCATGTCTGTTTCAGTGTTTAGCTCAGTTTGAGAATTACACAATTAGTTTATAGCATCAGTGTTATTTTAGTATTACAGTGTAGTTTTGTGAATTACTTGAATTAAGCTTTTGCAATTTTAGAACTTGAAAGTCTAGAAGCTTTTTTATGTCAAGTAAAGTGAAATTGTTTTGTTCTGAAGATAGATTCAGCGGCTGTTCTTTGAATCTATAATTCAGAATATAGATTTTTATAATGCTGTGTTAAAAGAAAATAAGTCAACTTTGAATTATTAGTAACACATTAACATCTTAAGGCAAAACTGAGAACTTGCAAATCTCTCTCTCTCTCTCTCTCTCTCTCTCTCTGTCTCTCTCTCTCTCTCTCTCTCTCTCTCTCTCTCTCTCTCTCTCTCTCTCTCTCTCTCTCTCTCTCTCTCTCTCTCTCTCTCTCTCTCTCTCTCTCTCTCTCTCTCTCTCTCTCTCTCTCTCTCTCTCTCTCTCTCTCTCTCTCTCTCTCTCTCTCTCTCTCTCTGTCTCACACACACACACACACACGCACACTCTCTCTCACTCTCACTCTCACTCTCACTCTTTTGTGTGTAACGTCTGCAGTGAAACTCACATTAAACTGGTGAAATCCAAAAAGGCTTGTTCATATAGACATAGCTCATCGGGACTCAAAGTTTCAACGTTTAATGAAATGTAGCGTATGATTGGCTAGCAGACACAGACGGCTTGTGTGATTGGCTGCAGGCATAATGACCGTCTGAATTCAATTTATAGAAATCTGTTTCCAATCCCACAATAAAGTTTAACCTCTTAAAAGTGCATTTCTATTTAAAAGGCATCAGGAGTGTACACATTTAAGACATGAACATTCCTATATTATTTGTTAAATAGTAGGATTCTCTTATTTTTTGTAATTATTTCATCATTAATCTACCGATACTAGTGCGCGTGTGTGTGTTTGTAACTTAAGATACATGCCATATCTCTTCTTTTCTGTGTCCAGGGAAATTTTAGGAGATTTTTTCCTTGTGTCAGCAGTTTCTGTTTGAAAAAGTTTAATAATGCGTTATTTTAATTGCACAAATATCGAAGCAGCGCATTCAGGTAAAATATATTTGTTGTATGCGCAGCCCCGTTAATCAAAAGAGACAGCAAAACATTTAAATCGTTACCAAACACCCCTATTTCAAATAAATGTTGTTCTTTTGACTTTTTATTTAAGGGTACCAGTCAAAAATATGACGTTTTCCACAATGATAATGTTTCTCGGTATATTGTATATTTCAGTATATGACACTGAAGACTGGAGTAATGATGCTGAATATTCAACTTCGATCACAGCAATAAATTACTAAATGAAATTATTTTAAATTCTAATAACATTTTGCAATATGTACTGTAGTGTTTTATTTGAAAAAAGCAGCCTCTGTAAGCAGGAGAGAGTTTGATAAATCATCTTAAACACCTTGGCAAGGAACATTACCTGAATATCTCTTTAAAAAGATGGTATTGGTGGTGAAAAAATACCTGATTTCCCTGATTTCAGACAGATCTTGGTTCCGTTTTCTGTTCTCCTCGGCACATCCAACGCTGCTGAGGACTTCAGGTCAAACCTGAATGTTGAAATGTAAGTCTTCTTTTGACCCTTTTTAATAAAGGCCATCATTATACAGTGACAAGCTCCAAACTGTCTCTTCTCTTCTCGACGTCTTTCAGATCTGCATGTCTCCTTCCATTACTCTTAATTCAGGTCAGAGGAAACGGCAGACGTTATGAGGTCGATCGTATGAAAGGTTTGAGGAGGAAAGCTACGAGCTGCACTCGACTAGATGAAGTGGGCGGGGCTTCCACGCACGGCCCGTAACAGAGAAGCCACTCAATCACTGTTGAAATCCACAACAACAAAGACATCGTAAACACAGTTTCCCCGAAATGTGCGCAAATGCGTCGGCCTCACAGATGGAAAACTTT
>NC_056722.1:2807392-2827392 GCF_018831695.1 Puntigrus tetrazona | reverse complement strand
CTCACGTTCAGCACTTGGAAGTAAGCTTTCTTCATATCCTCCGAACTCAGAATAGCGTCCTTCAGTTTAGGTGCAGGAACGTGGTCCTTTCCGATGAAAGACATCACAAGGATATGCTTCTTCAGAATCACCACCTCCGGACACGGGATGCCTGCTTTCTTTATCCTGAAATGGTGAAACGGCACGGAAAAATAAGTGATTTTTTTTTTGTTGAAAATCAGTCCCGTGTGTATATTTGTCTTGTACAGTCAAATGAATCTGTTTGTCACCTGGTGAGGTTGTGCATCTCTTTCTCGGCCCACAGGCGGATAATTTTGCGAGGATTCAGCTTGCTGAAGCGGTCTTTGAAGCGGTAGTCGTCCTTGATATATTTGTCCCGGTTCTTAAACTCATTCAGCGTGGTCTTGAAAACCTTGAGGACACACTCTTCTGGAACAATCTTCTCTTCAAAGCTGCACGAGACGCATCGAGATAAACACTTAATGAATACACACTTGCGTTAATTGCAAGATGCACACACTATGGTGCAAAGCACACACCTCCCTCCATTAGCATGGAAAACCACAGACTCTTTTCCTGTGCTGATGCAGCCATTGATGTTCTCCAGTATCCCAGCATTCACCATTTTGTACATGAGCAGTCTGGTCCTGGGGTCCACAGCTTGTTCCTGAGCAGAACAGGACATAAAATGTACAGTCAGTGCATACAAGTTTACACATTGCATTCTTTTACAGTTTGTTGAGTCCCCTAAAATAAGGTTAACCAAAATAACCTCAAGTAAAAACGAAAAAAAAAAAAACAAAAAAACAAAACAAAAAAAACAAACAAACCAAAAAAAATTAACATACATATATATATATATATATATATAGCAGTGCAAAAAAATTAAAAATAAATAAATTAAACTAAACTAAACTAAACAAAGTGGGCCGCGCTCTTTACATTTAATATATAGTTTGATAAGTCTGAAAATCCCTGCAATAAAATTAACTAACATAAGCTAAACAATAAAATAAAATTACACATGGGTTGGGCTCTTTGCATTATTCATGCATATTTTTCTTCCACAGTCTGAAAAGCCCTAAAATTCTATCAAATAAAATGTAAAAAACACATTAAATTAAAAAGGTGTAAAACGACTCACAGCAGTAGAGTGCTCCTTCTTCTCATGAAGCCGAGCGCTACGACGCTGCTCGGTGTGACAGTGGCGTTTCAGAGCGTTGTAAACATGGTTCGAGAGCTTCAGGTCCATGCCGATCCCGTCTCCCACCTGCACCTCCGGAGCGAACTGCGCAGATGCATTCAGAGATCGGAGCGATTACAACTGAAGAACAACTTCACGGCTCATTTTAGATGATGTGTGAACAAGCCTTACATTGTCCATGCGTGCCGTGTTCTTCCGTCCGCAGACTTCCTCGTCGTGTTTGGTGGTGATGTTCTTGCCCTTCCCAACGAATCCCTTTTTAGGGGTCGTTGTCGGTTTGTCTGAGTTGGTAAATCAAATGCAGTCAGGTAACAAAACATTAACTGCTAAGGGCACACGAAAATATGATTTATATATATCTATAATATGAAAAATAAGATTTTCTGCGTAGCACAAACAAGCTCACCAGCTCTGTAGGGATCATGGCGGGTGTCTTGCCAGTCGACCTCATCTTCAGAGCTGTCACTGTCCTCATACGGATGAACCATGCGGTAGTTCTCAAACGATATGGAGACTGGAAATTAAGTTAACTGTTAAGAGGTTGTTTTTTTTAACCACACATACATGCATAAACGTTTATGTGTGCTTGTTTATTTATGTATGTATCTTATTTTATGCATTTAAATTTTTCTGGATTTATTTTTTTGTCCTCCTTTCTCTGTATTCCATTTTAATGGTTAAATTACATTAAAAATGACTCGTATGGCTCTATTATAATCTGCTTTATTTTCCCCAAATTTTGCACTTTACGTTTTGATGGCTTAATAAAAATTAATAAAAAGAAATTTGACAATTCCTTTTATTTTTTCGCAAACATAACTGAGTTTTTTGTTAAAATGAAAACAAAAAAGAAAAATTGTGAGAAAAAAAATTGTGATCCTGAAAAATAATAAAGATTAATTTTATAAAAAGGTTTAATTTTACTATTATTTACCAATTTAAATTTTTATTAATTACATTAAAAAGAACATTCTACAGTAGTAACATTCGTCATAATTTCAAGTTCAATATAATACATTTATTTTAATGTTTCTAAAATGTATATATACACACTAAAGGGTGCGATTTGTGAAAAAAGCAGAGGGCGTGGTGTTTTTTAAAACTTTTTTTCCCTCCAGGGTAAGGTTAATTATATCCTAATGTTAGTGTGACTCATTAACACACATGATAAATCCATGTTTTTAAGCAAGTAAATGGGTGTCACGTAATTATGGCGTTTTTATTACTAAAATGGAAATTATATTAAAAACATTCAAACAAGGAATAAATTATATATAGACTGAGCGAGCAAAAAAAAAAAGTATCAAACGAGATTTTTGGAAACCAGAGTCAGTTGTACCATTGCGTTGCAAAATGATTCGAAGTGCTCCAATTCGGATCACGTGTTGCGAATCATTTGATTCATAACGGGACTTAATAGCGCGTGTTGTGAATCGTTTCAGTCTCACCGGTAATAAAGGGATGCACATTTACATATATATGCGTTTTACCTTTGCTGTCTCCATTAAACTTCTTCTCCTCCCGGCGCAGCTGAGTGTCGAACTCACGATCAAACTCCATCTGAAGCATCTGGGCCAGAATCAGATCGCTGGCCGTGTCTGCTTCAGGAGCGCAGCTCAGGTCCAGATCGGTACTGAAAATATAATAATAATAATAATAGTACGGATACCAAAGATGTCTCTGCCTTCAGAAATCATGACAAAATTACTTTAAATAATTTTATGAGGAGGATTCCGCTGCTGCTGCTTTAGCAATTTGCATTTAAATAGCCAATGAATGATTTTGTAGTCAAACAAGTTCAACACATAGCGGTTGAGAAATTAAATTATGTACAGCAAGTAGTAAAAAGCCAAGTTTTATGTGACTATATCATATATTACTATTGTTTCTATATATAGAAGTGACCCACTATTAGACTCGTAACATTGCTCATTTAATATGTAGGTGTTTGACACTCACTCTGGGATATCTGGGAAAGTGTCGCCCTCCTCATGCATCTGTCGGGCCAGTTGCTCGCTCATAACATCAGCCAGAGAGCATGGAGCTGGTGACAGGACAGGAACGCCCCATGGGCTCTGGAAAAATAACACACGACAGACATGAGCGACCGACACACTCTATGGCCAGAGGTAAGGCTCATTTTAAAAGCAGAATAAAAGTCCTGTTAAACGTGCCAAAATCACCAGCCTGTCATCAGTCATTTCAAACTAGTGATGCACAAATTTAGGAAACTGAAAATGTTGAATTTCTGGCTTCTTTCTGAAATTTTTGGAGAATTTCCAGAAACGTTCCACCCCTTTGATTTTGTTTCTACGGTTGACATTTTGAAGAACACTGGCACAGTTTTGGTTCTCATTACATGAACATAACAAACAATACAATGGGAGTCAATGAGAATCAGAACTAAAAAGCATTTCAAGCGCACCGTCCCTTTAATAACCTCACTGATACGCATTTCCTCACATGAAACCAGTCAAATAAAAAGATTTCGAATATATTTTATTATTAACATTTAACATACACACACTTACATATGTAGAAATATAACACTTTTCCGCATATGAAACATTAATGGAAAACTACGGATGACAAAAGCACAAACTAAAAGGAACACGTAAAAATATTACAATAAAAGCTTATAATGGGTATAACAAAGTAATGCTGAAACGGCACTGTATCGAAATATTTATTTGGCCTACTTAACCTTACAGGTCGAGAGTCCACATGCATAACCTAACCCATAAACTTTTATTATTCTATTGCATTCAAAAATGCTCCGACTGGGTGAAGTTTAACTCAATGCTGTGGTCAGAAGTGAGTCACCACACGTCAGGCAGGTTTACAGTCATTACTCACCCTTCTGTTGTGTAATGGTTCACAGGCCTTGTACCAAACCAATTCATATTTTACCATTTGACAGCTTTTTGCCCCAAAACTTCGACAGGAACTAGGAAATCTCACCTTGGTTTCTTTCGTAGTTACTTCAAGTTGGTCCATGTTGGTTGACAGAAGGTTTAGATTCGAACGAGACTAAAAAAAAACGAGACGCTTGCAACACTTTATCGCGTAGATTACTAGAGTAAAACTTCGACGATGTCGACTTTAACAAAACGGGTAACTTTGCTTCTTGACCAAAACCGCTAAAACGTGGTTTAAAACGACAAGCTAATTCGTTACCGACTTTGTGTCAGATAAAAATAGATGTGAGATACACAACCTACAACAGACAACCCCTATGACGGCACGACTCGGATTTTCAAAATAAAAGTCGAACGAAAACAAACAAAAGTATTACTGATTTATTTGGGATTTCAAAAAAGGTTTTTATGTCCATTTTTATGTTTTTTATATCTCTTTTATGTCCATCACAACTATATAACTAATGTGTAAATTGATTTTATTTTTAAATAAATTATATATAATCGAATTTATTGTTTAAATTATTATAATTAAAACATACCAGTAATATATATATATATATATATATATATATATATATATATATATATATATATATATATATATATATATATATATATACTTTTTATATTATCTTAAACTCACTGTGTATTATTTTATTTTATACATTGCTATTCTGTTTCTATTGTTATCGTGAATACATTTGCTTTGAACTATTTTGCATCTATTGCTTTGTTTTGTTTATTGTTTTGTAAAAAATAAAGTAAAAGGAGACGAAAGGGACAGAATAAAAAGGCGTTTGTCTTTAAAAATCTTATTTTTTCATTTAAAAAAAAAACGGTTTTAGGTTGTATCAGAAAATTCCGGTTAATTATAGTTTGTGTTGTTTTTGGCTTTTCACATTTCACTGAGGCTTTTATTGGTTTAAAATGTGCTGCGTGTCACAGTGGGCGTGGCCTACAGCACAGAGGAAGTACAGATAAGATGTCAGAACATTAAAGCAGAGTATTAAAGAAGCTGTGCAACCAAAGTTACTGATGCACCAAATCCAATGAATGTTGCTCGTGTGATTCTTGCTCTAGTTTTCTGCACCTTTTTCACTGCATCTTATTTCACGAATAAGGTAAACTGACTTTGATGCACTTGTGCCAGCATCAGTGCTGCTGTTTTTGTATTGTACAACAGTGCATTTTCTAAAATACTTTTTTTTTTGGTTTAGCTGCGTGTTCTAGATAGTTAAATGATGGTAATGCCGTCCGAATACACTAAATGTATAACTGCTTTGTAATTTACAGTATGTCCTGTCTATCTTAAAGTTTACATTTCCCACCATTTTCCAGGGGTAAGTATTCATGCTAATATCACTTGGGCTAAATTTGAAATCTAGTTCCTTGTTTACATGACATTTCAACATTTATCCTCGTCCTTAACTTTCCTCAGCTGGCAGACATCCACTGGAGCTCTTCTGCTGCTGGTTACATGGAAACTGGGTTTGGTTGAAATAAATGCCTTCTCCAGGTAACTAAATATAAAATATGGATAATTACTGGTGGCTTATACATTTTATTATGCACTACTGCGATCTGTTTATTAACATCTGTACTCTTGCTGTTGTTATTTTTTAGATATGCAGCATTTTCCCAGCTTCCTGGGTGCTTCTTATTTATTGGAAACATCTATGCAGGGTCCAAAGCACTGTCACTTTTGGTAAGCGCAACAAAAATATCTTTAAATATGGACTTTAGTGTCTTTTCTGTGGTTATACTGAATGCCTCGACTCTCTTTTTTTTTTTTTTTAGCCCATTCCTTTTTTCTTCGTCCTGCAAAACGTCTCAGAAGTCTTCGCATCTCTTATCGGATCAGTAACTCACAGAGAGGCGAGTCTGATTTCAGTCTCTATTGTTTGGGAATAATATTTAATGGGTTTTTTTCTTTCTCATAAACTGGATTAGAAATAAAACGGCTCACTTCCATGATGTATGCAATACTATTTCGCATATGATAAGCATGTGTCGGTGCCAATCACTGTTTTTAATTTTCTCTATATTTTAATTAACCAGAAGCCACCATGGACGAAATTAATAAGGTACGTTTCTCTCAGCGAGATTTTCCAAAATGACTTGAAAAGAGCTCGTTTATGCTCGTGCGCTCAAACTAACGCTGCAAAAAGATTTGACTAGAAAACAAATCGAAATCTTGTTTTCCGCTTTAACATATATGTACTTCAGAAGAAAAATGACAGCGTTGTTTTCAGGAAATGTACAAAAAATGAAATAGCCTAGTTTACAAAATGCAGATATTTTCCTTGTTTTAGGATTGTAGTCTTTTATTTAATACCTTTTTATTAGAAAATAAATGTAATGTCTTATGGAATTTTGCTTTTGTAGTAAATGTGTTTAAAATGTATTTGTAATCAAATACGAATACTGTATTAAAAAGAAAGAAGGAAAGACAAATCTATATGTGCTTTTAATTATATTATATTAATTTTAGTGTGTGTATGCTGCTGGGATCTGCCACCAGCCTTATGCTGTACAATCCCCGGGTAAGTTCACGCCATTTTCTCTGAGCATGTATTTATGTTTCCTGTAACAGTAGAAATATTAATTTTACACGTCCTCTTTACGGTTTGAAACATTTCGTCTCTCAGTTTGGTCCCGGTGGCTACACATGGGCGTTCCTCCACCTGTTCTGTGTCGGTGGGTGTGGCTTTATCTGTTAAATCGTAAAATTCGGTCCCGGAAAGTGTTTTTTTTTCTCATCTGTTTTCTGATTTAGGCGCATATAAAGTATTCCAGAGGAACACGAAGACAAACCTTCTGAGGTACTTTTTCATGTTTTACTTGCATTGCTGTTTATTATAAGTTTGGGGATATTTTAAAGAAGTCACCAAGGTTGTTTTTATTTGATTTAAAAAACGGTGAATTATTATTACCGTTAAAAATAGCCGTTTTCTGTTTGAACGTATCGTGCGGTTTTATTCATCAGTGTGATGCAAAGCTGATTTGCTGCTCAGGAAATATTTCTTATTATTATCGAAGTTGAGTTTCGTGGAAATTGTGGGATTTTTGTACTTGGCATTCCTATTAACATCAATTGAATGCATCCTTACTGAATAGTAAAAAAGAAATGTACTGACCTTAAACCTTCAAAATAGTTTTTTATACTCTAAATACGTGCATAACAGGTGCTCTTTTAAATGTATGATTGTACAGTGATCTTGAAGAGCAGTTCATCAATTACATGACCAGGTAAATGAAATAATATGAAATAAATTTAAAGTGAATTTTGACACTATATATATATATATATATATATATATATATATATATATATATATATATATATATATATATATATATATATATATATATATATATATATACTTTTTTTTCAACCCCTTTTAATTCTTTTTTTAGTGCATTGTTACTCGCCTCGCTTGCATACTCGACAGGTAATAAAATGCATTTTAAGCTACTGTATTATTTTGGCCCGCAGCTCTATAATTTTCTCATGTGTGCTCCTCTGCATTGCGTGTTTCAGGTGACCTGTCCGGTGCCTTAGATTTCCCTCTCCTGACCTCATATAGCTTCCACACTGGCTGCTTGGGCAGGTGACTGATGCATCAAAGCTAGCGTGATTTGTTGAATATCTACAATGCCAAAAAAAAGTCGAGTTGTTTAATTTCGCTCCGTTCTGTCCCGTAGTGCTATATTCAGCTTTTGTTTGATGTTGGCAACCGTGAAATTGAAGGGCAGCCTGTCTCAGGAGCACTGTGGCATCTGGTTCTTCCTGGCTAAGGTGAGGCAGACCCTTTAAAATTATATTTTTGAAGCGCAATTATATCGAGTATGTCCAGACGGGACTGTTAGAGCGCCAGGCCCGGATTCACATCACGTGCATTGCGGCGCTTGTAATAAAAATGTAAATGTAATAAATGGTGCATTGGATTTCTTTTTCTCCTTGTGTGCAGATACTGGCATCGGGCCTTTCTCTTTCCCTTTCTGCCTTCGACACTGCGCTCAGCCCCGTGACTCTGTGCTGGTGAGTTCCCAACTGCTATAGAGTTTAAGCTATCTGTTTGCTTACAGTATGACGCGAAATAATGACAGAAATGTTATATTGTTTTTGTTTTTTCTTATTAGCATCACCCTGAACTATGCCGGAGAGGCCTTGTTTGTGTATTCAGACAGGTTTAAATAAGTTTGTTGATGAATATGGCCAGTGCCTTTAAAGATTCTCCAAATAAGTCACTCCAGGTCTTTACAGGAGTTTTATCAGTTGACCAAAGAAAAATTGCCTCATTGAGATTATTTTCACTTTACAACTTCTTCTTTTTTTTATTTTTGCATGTTGTAGTTTGAGCAGCATATGGAAGCTTGTTTCCACCCCAAGATAAAAAAAATAAAAAATAAAAAAATCTTTATTATTTAATTATATATTTTTTGTTACTTCTTTAAGTTTATATTTCACAATTCTGACGTTTTCTCGAAAATCTGTTAAAGCAAAAATTAATTTAAAAGATATTAGCAGTTTATGGAATAAAGGTCTGAACTGTGAGAACTTTAAGTTATCTTTTTTATTTTGTGGTCAAAAAAAAAGAAGCAAAACGTAAACTCTGAATTAAAAATGTGAGCTTTAAACTTATTTGCGAATTGGGAGATAAAAAGTCACATCTTTTTTTATTCTGTGGTGGAAACGTGCTTTCATAGTTACACGGTAAACCAGAAAGAGCAGGAAAAAAATACCAGGTTTACCATGATTCTGTTAATCCTGCATTTTAATATGGCCAGTTCATAGTAGTCTCTTGATTCAGATTTTTTTTGTTCACAGCAACATAATAATTGTTGCTAGTGTTCAAGCTTTGCACATCAATGTCCTGCAGTGTTTACTTTTGAGTGTCCTGGATCATATCCTGAATACTGTCACACCTTTCATCAGTACTCTTACACCTATAACTCTCTGCTTTTCATTTTTACGTAATGTCAGTCGAAATAAACATGTTAGTGTTATATGTAAAATGCTTTCTACGTTAACATGATTCACAATTATTGCAGATTGATTGACGGTTATAATATAAAGAGTTTTTCAATATAGAAAAAAGTCCTAAAATTGAGACCTCCAAAAAATACTGTGATTCTGTTTGAAATGATTGACATTTACTGTATTCTGGAGCCACATTTTATGATGCTGCATTTCTAAAGCTTCTGTTATGAAATTGACCCATGTATTGTATTCTATTATAAAACTGAGTTAAAAATAAGAAAAGTTATTTCATACTTTTCTTAGTATTTTTAAATCAGTTTTTGCAACATTAAATAAAAGCATTTCATTGACCATCTGTTTTTTTCCTCATGTCAATAAATAAAATTATATCAGAACAGAGAAGCAATAAAATAAAATATTACATATCTTTATTTTAGTGCTGTCAAATGATTAATCGCATTCCAAAATAAGTTTTTGTTCATGTAGTATATGTGTGTGTACTGTGTATATTTATTATGTGTGTGTGTGTATTTTATTACATATACATACATACATACATACATACATACATACATATATATATACATACATATATATACATATATACATATATATATATATATATATATATATATATATATATATATATATATATATATATATATACATACATACATACATATATATATATATATATACATACATATATATACATATATATATACATATATATATATATATATATATATATATATATATATATATATATATATATATATATATACATATATATATATATACATATATATATATATATACATATATATATATATATATATATATATATATATATATATATATATATATATATATATATATATATATATATATATATATATATATATATATATATATATATATATATATATATATATATACATATATATATATATACATATATATATATATATATATATATATATATATATATATATATATATATATATATATATATATATATATATATATATATATATATATATATATATATATATATATATATATATATATATATATATATATACATATATATATATATACATATATATATATATATATACATATATATATATACATATATATATATATATATATATATATATATATATATATATATACATATATATACATATATATATATATATATATATATATATATATATATATATATATATATATATATATATATATATATATATATATATATATATATATATATATATATATACATATATATATATATATATATATATATATATATATATATATACATATATATATATATATATATATATATATATATATATATATATATATATATATATATATATATATATATATATATATATATATATATATATATATATATATATATATATATATATATATATATATATATATATATATATATATATATATATATATATATATATATATATATATATATATATATATATATATACATATATATATATATATATATATATATATATATATATATATATATATATATATATATATATATATATATATATATATATATATATATATATATATATATATATATATATATATATATATATATATACATATATATATATATATATATATATATATATATATATATATATATATATAACATATATATATATATATATATATACATATATATATATATATATATATATATATATATATATATATATATATATATATATATATATATATATATATATATACATATACATATATATATATATATATATATATATATATATATATTCTTATATATAAATGTGTTTATCTTAATACATAATACATAATAAATATACACATACATGCATACATACATATATTATATACATAATATAAAACTAATAAACATAAAACACAGTCTTAATTTTTACATGTGTATATACATAATATATTTTTACATGGTACATATATTATGTAAATAAAACTTACATTTCTTAACAACACTAATATATTTACATGGTGTGTAGCTCACGAAACAAACTTCTAAAACATTGAAGAGCAGGAATGCTGCGGGTCTTGAGGGTCCGGTCTGGTCTGGATTCAGGGGGTCTGACAGAGGCGTCTGTAGTGTGGTAAGATCTCGCGCTCAGGCAGATGCAGTTTAAACTCGAGAGCCACCAGCACAGGAAACTCCAGCGATAGAAGATCCCTGCGACTCAGCCGCAGACGCTCCTCCAGTCTCTAACGCACATCCAGTGAGAAATGAATGAACATGCTCCTTCAGATTGATTCGGCGGATATTGATATAGCTTTACGTACATCTATGAGGTGTTTGACCTCCGGCCTCTTGAGGTCATTGCTTATCTTGGCAGCGAGCAGGATACAGGCTCCGGCGCAAAGTTTACGATTCTGCTTGTCTAGTTTACCGTGCAGGGCGAGCTTTTCAAAATAGATGTAAGCCATCGCAATGGTCGGTTCTTCATACCCACAATCCTCCTGGGCTAATTTACGGATCTCTCTTTTCAGGCTGAGAACGCCACGGTAAAAGAAAGTAAGAGGTACAGTAAAAATGCTTAAGCTGGGTAACTGTGAGTCTTTACCTTCTGATTTTGCTGAGGGTCAGTTGAACGTGTGGAAACTTTTCGCTGAATGTTTCGTTCATGTCTTTCTTCAGGTCGGACGGCTTCACGTATTCAATGACCGTCGTCTGAAAAAATCAATACACATCTCTAATTATTTTGAACTTCATTCATGAGATACAAAATAAAGCATATGTGACGTATGCGAAATGTTACTATAATAACATTATGAAGAAATATGATGCTGTGTGACAGGCTTCATGTGCGTCGACTGATTTTATTCTCACCATATAAGACGGAAAGACCAGCACTCGTTTGTGTTTCCCACATGGCCACTGTGGATCATCCAGAAGATTTGGGTCATAGTCATCGATGTTTTTCCCTTTGAATCCTGCGTGTTCGTAAAAAAGATTATAAATAAAGGGATTTCTGGAATTCTTTTTTTTATTAAAAGCTAAAATATATATTTAAAAAAATATTTTTTATATATATTTTTATTATTTAATTAAAACAACAGAATGAAGGAAGAACGGAAATTAAGTTATTTTGAAAAAATACATAATAGCATAATAAGAAAAGTCTTTTCATAATAAAAAAATGCATATTTTCTATAAGTTCTATAAAAATATAATGTATTTATATATATATATATATATATATATATATATATATATATATATATATATATAAACAAACTTTATAAAAATTATTAAAAATAAAAATATATTAAAAATGTTTTTTCACACACATGCACACATGCATATATATATATATATATATATATATATATATATATTTTATTTTTTTGGTTAGCTTTGCTGCAGCAGGACCTTTTTTTTTTTTATTATATATTTTTTTCACACACACACAAAACTTAATTCTTAATTAATGCTTAATTCTTCCAAAAAATTATGAATGATTTAATAAATAAACATGTATACATAAATTCTAGAATTCTTGAAGTGAAAAAAATTCAATTAATAATAAACTAATGTGCACTTATAATAAACGTAAAATAAACATTTTTATATAAATAAAAATAATAAACTAATGTGCACTTTATATGTAAAACTAAATGTGCTGTCACTCCTAAATTGATATGTGTCTAAAAGCTTTATTTATGTATTAAAAGAAGTACACAAGACAGCAATGTGAACAATTCCTCACTAACCTCTCTTTACTCCGGTCTGAGCGAGGACGTCACACGCTGAACTCAAAACACACTGTGACCCAGAATGCTGTGAGAAGATGTCGGCACCACTGCTGCCGCTCAAAGCATTCGTGTGAGAGAGAAGGTTTGTGTACGACACCGTCTGATGATTGAGAAACTAAATATTAGTCATATTAGAAACCTAAAATCCAGAATGGACCGAATGAGTATCTGGACCTCACCTTGCCCTTGTCTCCAGGTTCGGCAGCATAGAAACCAATCACAGCTTCTCCAGACGCTCCGCTGAAGATCTTCTGATGGACGCAGTCTATCCTTTGATCGCTGTAGACGACACATGGGTCTGAGATGACCTGTAGTCAAAATCTGATGTAAATAGAAGCAGGACTCACTGGATCTGGCTGAAGTCTCGATAGGGCAGGACAGAAAACATCCCGTACAGAGCTCTTCTGGCGCTGATCAAAACTATCCTACGGGAACACCAACATTATTACCTGTTTTAGAATGACTTCAGTGTTTGCAGAGCGTTCCCTTTCAATGTACTTCACATCTTTTCTACCCTTTAATTGAACACTTTTTAATCTAAATTAGTGCTTTGAAAGATTCATTCAAAGCTGATCTTAGAAACGCTGTCATAAACACGTGCTGTTCTCCTCAGAAGAGCCACTCGGTCCTGCTGTTGTGTTTCGGTCTGCTGACGCAGATCTCACTCAATACTGCGTAAAGACGGTTATATTTACATAAATCTACTGGTTTAGAAAACATTTTGGTAACACTCCAACACATATGGCACACATATGTATCATATTGTAAATATGTGACACTATTAATTGCGACTTGTTTAAAATCATTGGATAAAATTAGGGATGTAGACTAAGGTCATGTAGAAAAAAGCATTAATATGTGCTTATAGCACTAATAAATGGTAATATTATATATGGAATATACCTTCCATTGCGAGTATCGTGTTGTCTCATGTTTTTGATGAAATGAACTCGTCTGCTGCTCCTTGGTCTCATGACACTTAAAAGGCTTGCTGTAAGAAAAGAAAGAAGAAAAGAAAAGACAAATAAAATAAATACTACATTGCAGTGCTCACAAAATAAATAACACCTATTGCAATTGTTCAAACATTAAGAATAAGTACGCATAAATTCATATTAGAATTTTAAATAAATCACAGTCGCACCACCTGACATTTTTTTTAAAGCTACATGAAAATACACTAAAATCAATTCACTGAAAAGTATAATATGAATTTATATATATATATATATATATATATATATATATATATATATATATATATATATATATATGTATATATATTAGTATTTGAAAAATATCAAGCTTGCTTATCAAATCTTTAAAAGTTCTCAATAAATAAATTATTTAGAAACAAAGCATTTACCTATTTGTATTTATTTGAACTTAGAACAAAGATATGAAATAACAATTTGCAAAAAAACAGTAAATGCTTTGTTTCTAAACACTTTACAAATTATAATACATTCATTTTTAAGATGACTCACAGTCGCGCCACCTGACATTTTTTTAAATGCACCAAAATCACTTAATTGAAAAGTATATATATATATATATATATATATATATATATATATATATATATATATATATATTTTATATATATATAATTTTTGTCATTGATCCAGCTAAACTGCTCAACCTCTGAATCTCTCTGGAGATGTTCTCCCTGTCCAGAAGAGATGTCTTGACTTCGCTCCTCGTCTGACCTCCACACTCCTCCTCTTTACCGGGCTGCTGTTCTCCTGCAGATGTTGATGGTTGAGCAGATGTTAAAAGCGAGAATGCGGGGCCATCCTCAGCTCGACTCTGAGCCCCGGTCGTCTCCGCTGCTTTTCCATCGACCGAGATGTTGTTGAGGAAAGAGAGAGCCGCCTGCCTCTGTCTGCGCTCCATATCAAAAAGAAACCTGACAGAAAGTGCTGTTACCACAGAAAACGCTCTCCTAAACTGAAGCACACTTCAAGAGTCACACGTGGTTTTCCTCACCACCTCGGTGACGTTCAACTGGTTTTGCTTCAAGAGCAAAGCTTTAAGCATTTAGTTTAACCCTCATGTTGTGTTACTGCAGGAGAGGAGTTTCTTAAACCTAAAACCTACCGAAAATGCCGTCAAACATGAATCAGGATTAATAGCATAGAAAATAAAAGTTTTTGTCTGCAGAATGTGTGTATATTTATTATAAACGCACACATACAGTATATATTTTGAAAGTATTTAAATGCATTTATTTACATATAACTTTATATTATAAATATTTATTTCATATATAAACATTACATATTTTTCTGAAATATATACATGCATTTGTGTGTATTTTTATATAGCCTAAATATAGATACCGCATTCTTTAGCACCACATGCATTTAAAGCTTTGCAATCTGAAGTTGTTTGCATTAAATAAAATAAATATTTCAGATATGTATAAATAGATACACAAATACATATATAACGTACCGACTTTTTTCGCACACAGAATAACTTTCCATAGTAAATATTTTTGGACAAATCTGGCAATGTTTAATCAAAAATTGGGTAAAGTCTGATCGATATAATAAATCACCCTTAAAAAAATAAACAGAAATCGTGTGATAGAAAAGTTAATTTTTTTAGTATTACATAATTTGCGATTTTTTTACAATGCCAGTCATTTTTGACCAGGAGAATCAAATTAGATTAAATATTTTTAAGAGAACAAAAGTTAAGATTAAACAAAAATTTTAATTAAATGAAAAAAATCATTAATATCACCATGAACTATTAATGCCTAAAAATATGCAATATTAAGAATATTTTATAGGTTAAATAAAAAAAACCTACAATAACATAAAAGAATAAAAAGTACAATAGGTGAATTTTATTGTCAGGAAAATAAATTTTTTTCTCCATCCTGTTTGCTAAATAACTTTTCTGCTGAAACTTAGCACAATCACAAAAACAAATGCGCTTTAAAAAAACTATTTTATTATTATTTTATTACAGTATAAATTTCTTTTTTTTTTTTTTTTTACAAATGATTCAAAATCAAGTTTACAAAATGTCAAATCTTATAGACAAAACAAGATTTGTTTATTACTTTGGTTATTATTAAGTCGTTTCATAAAATCTGAGTACATATGAAGCAAGCAGCTATAATTCGGGACGTGAGCAGACGGAGCTGCATATTCATTCATTTCATCTTATAACGGACGCACTCAGTGCTGATGTTTTTGTGACTTGGCTTTCGGTGAGAACGTGGCGAGGTACGGCCGTCTCCTGCGTATCCTTGCGTCCGGTTGGTCGTCCTCTTTAATGTAGCCTGTTGAGAGCAAAAAAAATTAAATTGTTTAAATGCTCCCTTGACCAAGTTAAACTGATCAAATAAGCATGCAGTAAAAGAATGAAACAATGCAATGCAATGCAATTCGTATAAATGTAATTTTGCATTATTTGTGTTATACAGATTTAAAAATTTGGCTTGTTCATTTGCTGAAAAAGACATAAAGGCAGTACCTCTTTCCACACAGGTCTGTGTCGACGGGAAACCCACTTCCCAGAAGTTCTCTGGAGTGGAAGGTGGGATGTAGCGGTAGCGGTGACGCGAACAGGAAGATAGTTTTTTCTGTCTTTCTTCCTCTGGAAGGTCTGCATAGTACTGAAGCAACAGAAATGAAACAGAAACACTGTAAATGATCAAATGGTATCATTATTTAGAAAAAGAAGATGCATGTGGTCTTATAATGTAGAAACTCACTCACATTTTCACACTCTTTACAATAGTGGCCTTTCAGCTTTCTCCTTTCGTCTTTCTTACGCACCACTTCCACACAAGCAAAAGACTTACTCCTGAAACAGAAAGCAAAAGATGTACCTCACACGTCTTTAAAGATATGCTTTCATCTGCCAACAAGAACTTTATTATTTGAAGCATTTTTATTCATTTGGTTTGTTGATTTTAAGACGCTGTACTTTTAGCGCCACATGCATTTAAAGCTTCGCAATCTGAAGCGGTTTGCATTAAATGAAATAAATAAATATTTTAGATAGTCGCCAAAGCAAATGTTTTAACTTTTATGTAGTTGAACCAGAAATGCAATTAATAAAAAAATATTAAAAACAATATAAACATATTTACAAAAATAAATAATAAAGAGTAGTAAAGATAACAATAGCACATCAAAATTATTAAAACTTGCTACAACTAATGCAAAATACAAAATATGAATTGTAAATGTGCTTAATACACACACACATACACATATATATTTATTAGTAGCTCGTAACTAGTGCTGTCAAATTATTATTGCATCCAAAACAAAAAAAAAAGCTTCTGTAATAATATATAAATTTACAGACACAGCATATGTTTAGAAAATAATTACATGCATTTACACACACACACACACACACATACATATAGTTCTTAAATATGTACATGCGTGTGTATTTATATATACGTAATAAAAACAAAAACTTTTATTTTGAAAGCGATTGATCGTTTGACAGCACTACTCATAACGTAACATTATTTCAAACTCTAATTTATCTGTATAGTGATTTTCACAATATAAATCTTTCCAAAGCAGCTCAACAAGACCATTTATTACCAAGGAAAGCATCGTATGTTACTCACCTGCCGGATCGAGCGCCGCTGAACGTCACTTGGTCAGGATCCGCAGGTCGGCAGGATTCATCTGAACAAAATCGCAACACGTTTGTTAAAAAGGTTTGAAAGATGAAGGACAAAACACAGCAAAATGACCGGAATACCCGAAGAGCCAATATATGGAAATGATGAAACGGAAAACACAACATTACCTGCTGCTACGCGTTCTTCCTCATCATCATCACCTTCCTCTCTCTCTTCCTCATACGTCCGGTCTCCTTCAGGATCAAAGCTCTCTTCCTGCGGACACGACTCGTATTCTCCGCATCCTGTCTTATCGAAAATATCAGCAAGGCTGTCGTTTGCCTTCTGCCCAATTCCTGTGGATCAGTCACAAGCAGAGGTGGGTGAGACACTCATCTGAAGAAACCAATCAAAAGAGCCGTTCCTTCACGTAATACCGGTGGCTTGAGACGGTCCCGTGGTCTTCTGTCCCCTCAGGAGCAGACTGTGACTCACAAACGTACAGTCAGTGTCCAGCGGTTCTACGTCTGCTCTGGCCTAAAGCAATTTGAGGTAAAATGACATTATACTTTTTACTTTTCGTTTTAGTGACATACAGCTAAAATCTTCAACTGACCGGTCCGTGGTCAGTAAGAGTCTCGTAGTCCAAGGTGGCATTTATTTGGTCAATTTTCTGAAACATTACAAGAATGAACAAAACTAAATATTTTTTCCTATTTAAATGTATTGTAGAATGTCATTTATTTCCGCGATCAAAGGTGAATCTTCAGCCTCATTAGTCCAGTCTTCAGCGTCACATGATCCTTCAGAAATCATACACACTAGTTATCACAACCGGAGTAAACACTCCTCTTCATTAATTGTAATTCTGTTCATTTTTCTTTTCAGAACGATTTTTCTTTTACTAGTTACTAGTCGCCATACGTTTTTTTCCAGACTTCTTTGATTAAAAAAAGATCAAAAGAACAGCATCAATTCTTTTGTAACATGATAAACACATCTTTTCTGTCGCTTTTGATCAAATTAAAGGGTTAATTCACCCCGTAGTGAATTAGAGTTATGTTTCTGTCTATGAAGGATATCAAGAATGTCTTAATTTGTGTCCCAAAGATAAACAAAGGACTTGGAACGACGTGAGGATGAGTAATTAATGACACAATTTTCATTATGGGGTGAATTAACCCTTTAATGCTTTCTTGCTAAATAATAAAAAACACCCCTTTTAAATGGTAGCTTAAATGTGTACCTCTAGTTGAGGAGGGCTCTCTGTATCATACCGATCCAGATCAGCTCCTGGATCAACACTCCAGCTCTGATCTGTGACAAAAAACATCATTAAACCCATTCAACCTCGCTTCAAGAACTAACGGCTCATAATAGAACTGCATTACCGTATGGAAAAGCCACGATTTGGCTCCGGATTTGGCTTTTGTGAGGCTTGTGCTGGTCCAAACATTTCCTCGTCTTTGAATCCTACAAATATAGACAGTAAATATAAACAGTTAAATACGTAAGTGTTGCTTTGGACTGGGGCTTCACAGTTAATTCTGTGATCGTTCAATCAATCAATTGTTCAAAATCCAAAAAAAAAGTGTTTTTTCAAAATAGTTTTTTCAATGGTTTTAATCTTAGTTTTGGTACAACATTATAATAGTTTTGTTTTTTTATTTAAAGAATATCCACTATATAATTATCATTTGAGGTTTAATACTATAAAAAAGCAATAAAGGTAATGTTTTCAGCTCGGAATCATGATTTTTGTCGTAATTGCGCGGCCCCACTTCGGTCTGACTGTGTCTAACCGTTGTTTCCTGATTGTTGTTTTGTAAAGGTGTGGAGGCAAACATCATCTCCTTGATTTCGGTTTCATCGGGATCATCAAGGCTGGAATCGGAAATCTCTCTTTTCCTGTTGTCCGTGTGTTTTCTCTTCCCTTTAGCTGGCACACGTGTGCTGGTGTTTGAAGGCGGCCGCTCTCGAGAACCCAACGGATGACAACGCAAAACAGACGGCGATCCGTCAGTCTGGACCACGCTGACTCTGGGAAAAATAGCTGTTATAAAGTATTTGCTCCAGACACCTTACGGTTATTATTAAAAGCTCTGTTTGGATTAAAGGATGTCTCTGTACATGTTTGTGCAGTCGTGGGGTGAAGTGTGAAGATCGTCGTCATCTTTATCTTCAGACTGGAGGCAAAAAAACATTTGACATATGAACACACACACGCAGACACACACACGCAGACACACACACACACACGCGCACGCAGACACACACACGCAGCGCGCGCGAACGCGCGCACGCGCGCAGACGCACACACACGCCGCACGCGACACACACAGACGCACACACACGCGCGCGCACACGCGCGCAGACACACACACACACGCGCGCAGACACACGCACGCACGCAGACACACACACACGCACGCAGACACACACACACGCGACGCA